>NW_018408889.1:0-42605 GCF_002113885.1 Mizuhopecten yessoensis | reverse complement strand
CCCCCGCCCGATTACAATCCTTTTACGGGCTCAAGCTGACTTTCTGTGGTTTTTTTTTTGAAGTATGCAGAGTTGTTTGTTTAAGAAGTAGATATTGCATTTATCGTATAATCTAAAACAGAAGTAAATTTGTATACCGCAATATACGGCGCCATGATTGCAATTCAAACCTCTTATTGGTTGAATGTTCGCTTTCATTTTTATCCGAAATGAAAATCTATGCACTAAAAAGTGTTGTCTACCTTTTTATATACAATTATAATGAAAAACCATTAATATTTTTAGGGTTATACGGTATAAACCGACAAAAAAACCACTGTCTGCGCTTTTGTGCATAAACCGCTTCGTGGATTTATATTAAGTGCACACGTTTTTCCCAGCACGTACCCTATAACTCCAAAATATTCCTGATAACTCCGTCATAAAATGTACTACATGTGTTCAATCTTGTACACTTATAATTTGAAACAAAAGTTCTCGACTGAGAACTACTTGAACAAATTTATATCATGAACGTAACTTATTCATATACAACTGACATTTGTTCATCTCTGTTTAAAATGTATATTGGGGATTCACACCTGTAATAACTGGCTTCCGAAAAAAACTCATCAGCTACCTTACGACATTGACATATTTCATACATAAAATTAAATGAATATTCATCCTTTTTAACATATAACAAAATCTTCAACACAGCAGAGCATTTAAAAAAAAAAAATGTTCCGGGGCTCATGCTGACTTTCTGTTATTTTTCTAAAATCAGCTGTTATAGTTGTTTCTTAGTATCCACTGTTATTGTTGTTTATAAAGAATCCACTGTTATTGTTGTTTTAGTATCCACTGTTATTGTTGTTTTTAGTATACACTGATCTTGTTTTTTAATATCCACTATTTTTTGTATTTTTTTTTGTATCCACTGTTATTGTTGTTTTTAGTATCCACTGTTATTGCTGTTTTTTAATATCCACTGATATTGTTTTTATTTAGCATCCACTGTTTTTGTTGTTTTTTAGTATCCACTGGTATTGTTGTTTTTAGTATACACTGTTATTGTTGTTTTTAGTATCCACGATTTTTGCTTTTTTAGTATCCAATTTTATTGTTTTTTTTAGTATCCATTGTTATTGTTGTTTTTTAATATCTACTGATATTGTTTTTATTTAGCATCCACTGTTGTTGTTATTTTTTAATATCCATTGATATTGTTTTTATTTAGCATCCACTGTTATTGTTGTTTTTTAGTATCCACTATTATTGTTGTTTTTAGCATACACTGTTATTGTTGTTTTTAGGATCCACGGTTACTGCTTTTTTAGTATCCACTTTTATTGTTGTGTTTTAGTATCTACTGTTATAGTAGTTTTTTAATATCCATTGTTATTGTTGTTTTTGTATCCACAGTTATTGTTGTGTTTTAGTATCCACAGTTATTGTTGTTTTTTAGTATCCATTGTTATTGTTGTTTTTTAGTATCCATTGTTATTGTTGTTTTTGTATCCACAGTTATTGTTGTGTTTTAGTATCCACAGTTATTGTTGTTGTTTTTTAATATCCACTGATATTGTTTTTATTTAGCATCCACTGTTATTGTTTTTTTAGTATCCACTGTTATTGTTGTGTTTTAGTATCCACAGTTATTGTTGTGTTTTAGTATCCACAGTTATTGTTGTTTTTTAGTATCCATTGTTATTGTTGTTTTTTAGTATCCATTGTTATTGTTGTTTTTGTATCCACAGTTATTGTTGTGTTTTAGTATCCACAGTTATTGTTGTGTTTTAGTATCCACTGTTATTGTTGTGTTTTAGTATCCACTGTTATTGTTGTGTTTTAGTATCCACAGTTATTGTTGTGTTTTAGTATCCACTGTTATTGTTGTGTTTTAGTATCCACTGTTATTGTTGTGTTTTAGTATCCACAGTTATTGTTGTGTTTTAGTATCCACTGTTATTGTTGTGTTTTAGTATCCACTGTTATTGTTGTGTTTTAGTATCCACTGTTATTGTTGTGTTTTAGTATCCACTGTTATTGTTGTGTTTTAGTATCCACTGTTATTGTTGTGTTTTAGTATCCACTGTTATTGTTGTGTTTTAGTATCCACTGTTATTGTTGTGTTTTAGTATCCACTGTTATTGTTGTGTTTTAGTATCCACTGTTATTGTTGTGTTTTAGTATCCACTGTTATTGTTGTGTTTTAGTATCCACTGTTATTGTTGTGTTTTAGTATCCACTGTTATTGTTGTGTTTTAGTATCCACTGTTATTGTTGTGTTTTAGTATCCACTGTTATTGTTGTGTTTTAGTATCCACTGTTATTGTTGTGTTTTAGTATCCACTGTTATTGTTGTGTTTTAGTATCCACTGTTATTGTTGTGTTTTAGTATCCACTGTTATTGTTGTGTTTTAGTATCCACTGTTATTGTTGTGTTTTAGTATCCACTGTTATTGTTGTGTTTTAGTATCCACTGTTATTGTTGTGTTTTAGTATCCACTGTTATTGTTGTGTTTTAGTATCCACTGTTATTGTTGTGTTTTAGTATCCACTGTTATTGTTGTGTTTTAGTATCCACTGTTATTGTTGTGTTTTAGTATCCACTGTTATTGTTGTGTTTTAGTATCCACTGTTATTGTTGTGTTTTAGTATCCACTGTTATTGTTGTGTTTTAGTATCCACTGTTATTGTTGTGTTTTAGTATCCACTGTTATTGTTGTGTTTTAGTATCCACTGTTATTGTTGTGTTTTAGTATCCACTGTTATTGTTGTGTTTTAGTATCCACTGTTATTGTTGTGTTTTAGTATCCACTGTTATTGTTGTGTTTTAGTATCCACTGTTATTGTTGTGTTTTAGTATCCACTGTTATTGTTGTGTTTTAGTATCCACTGTTATTGTTGTGTTTTAGTATCCACTGTTATTGTTGTGTTTTAGTATCCACTGTTATTGTTGTGTTTTAGTATCCACTGTTATTGTTGTGTTTTAGTATCCACTGTTATTGTTGTGTTTTAGTATCCACTGTTATTGTTGTGTTTTAGTATCCACTGTTATTGTTGTGTTTTAGTATCCACTGTTATTGTTGTGTTTTAGTATCCACTGTTATTGTTGTGTTTTAGTATCCACTGTTATTGTTGTGTTTTAGTATCCACTGTTATTGTTGTGTTTTAGTATCCACTGTTATTGTTGTGTTTTAGTATCCACTGTTATTGTTGTGTTTTAGTATCCACTGTTATTGTTGTGTTTTAGTATCCACTGTTATTGTTGTGTTTTAGTATCCACTGTTATTGTTGTGTTTTAGTATCCACTGTTATTGTTGTGTTTTAGTATCCACTGTTATTGTTGTGTTTTAGTATCCACTGTTATTGTTGTGTTTTAGTATCCACTGTTATTGTTGTGTTTTAGTATCCACTGTTATTGTTGTGTTTTAGTATCCACTGTTATTGTTGTGTTTTAGTATCCACTGTTATTGTTGTGTTTTAGTATCCACTGTTATTGTTGTGTTTTAGTATCCACTGTTATTGTTGTGTTTTAGTATCCACTGTTATTGTTGTGTTTTAGTATCCACTGTTATTGTTGTGTTTTAGTATCCACTGTTATTGTTGTGTTTTAGTATCCACTGTTATTGTTGTGTTTTAGTATCCACTGTTATTGTTGTGTTTTAGTATCCACTGTTATTGTTGTGTTTTAGTATCCACTGTTATTGTTGTGTTTTAGTATCCACTGTTATTGTTGTGTTTTAGTATCCACTGTTATTGTTGTGTTTTAGTATCCACTGTTATTGTTGTGTTTTAGTATCCACTGTTATTGTTGTGTTTTAGTATCCACTGTTATTGTTGTGTTTTAGTATCCACTGTTATTGTTGTGTTTTAGTATCCACTGTTATTGTTGTGTTTTAGTATCCACTGTTATTGTTGTGTTTTAGTATCCACTGTTATTGTTGTGTTTTAGTATCCACTGTTATTGTTGTGTTTTAGTATCCACTGTTATTGTTGTGTTTTAGTATCCACTGTTATTGTTGTGTTTTAGTATCCACTGTTATTGTTGTGTTTTAGTATCCACTGTTATTGTTGTGTTTTAGTATCCACTGTTATTGTTGTGTTTTAGTATCCACTGTTATTGTTGTGTTTTAGTATCCACTGTTATTGTTGTGTTTTAGTATCCACTGTTATTGTTGTGTTTTAGTATCCACTGTTATTGTTGTGTTTTAGTATCCACTGTTATTGTTGTGTTTTAGTATCCACTGTTATTGTTGTGTTTTAGTATCCACTGTTATTGTTGTGTTTTTGTATCCACAGTTATTGTTGTGTTTTAGTATCCACAGTTATTGTTGTGTTTTAGTATCCACAGTTATTGTTGTGTTTTAGTATCCACAGTTTTTGTTATGTTTTAGTATACACTGTTATTGTTGTGTTTTAGTATCCACAGTTATTGTTGTGTTTTAGTATCCACTGCTATTGTTGGTTTTAGTATCCACTGCTATTGTTGGTTTTAGTATCCACTATTTTTGTTTTGTTTTAGTATCCACTGCTATTGTTGGTTTTAGTATCAACAGTTATTGTTGTGCTTTAGTATCCACAGTTAATGTTGTGTTTTAGTATCCACTGTTATTGTTGGTTTTAGTATCCACTATTATTGTTTTGTTTTAGTATCCACTGTTATTGTTGTGTTTTATTATCCACTGTTATTGTTGGTTTTAGTATCCACAGTTATTGTTGTGTTTTAGTATCCATTGTTATTGTTATTTTTGTATCCACAGTTATTGTTTTGTGTTAGTATCCATTGTTATTGTTGTGTTTTAGAATCCGCTATTATTGTTGTGTTTTTGTATCCGCTGTTATTGTTGGTTTTTGTATCCACTATTATTGTTGTGTTTTAGTATCCACTGTTATTGTTGTGTTTTAGTATCCGCTATTATTGTTGTGTTTTAGTATCCGCTGTTATTGTTGTGTTTTAGTATCCACAGTTATTGTTGTGTTTTAGTATCCATTGTTATTGTTGGTTTTTAGTATCCACAGTTATTGTTGTTTTTTAGTATCCACTGTTATTGTTGTTTTTCAGTATCCACAGTTATTGTTGTGTTTTAGTATCCACAGTTATTGTTGTTTTTTAGTATCCACAGTTATTGTTGTGTTTTAGTATCCACCGTTATTGTTGTTTTTTAGTATCCACAGTTATTGTTGTTTTTTAGTATCCACAGTTATTGTTGTGTTTTAGTATCCACAGTTATTGTTGTGTTTTAGTATCCACAGTTATTTTTGATTTTTTATATCCACTGTTATTGTTGTGTTTTAGTATCCACAGTTATTGTTGATTTTTAGTATCCACAGTTATTGTTGTGTTTTAGTATCCACAGTTATTGTTGTGTTTTAGTATCCATTGTTATTGTTGTGTTTTAGTATCCACAGTTATTGTTGTTTTTTAGTATCCACAGTTATTGTTGCGTTTTAGTATCCACTGTTATTGTTGTGTTTTAGTATCCGCTATTATTGTTGTGTTTTAGTATCCGCTGTTATTGTTTTGTTTTAGTATCCACAGTTATTGTTGTGTTTTAGAATCCACTGTTATTGTTGTTTTTTAGTATCCACAGTTATTGTTGTGTTTTAGTATCCATTGTTATTGTTGTTTTTTAATATCCACAGTTATTGTTGTGTTTTAGTATCCGCTGTTATTGTTTTGTTTTAGTATCCACAGTTATTGTTGTGTTTTAGTATCCACAGTTATTGTTGTGTTTTAGTATCCACAGTTATTGTTGTGTTTTAGTATCCACATTTATTGTTGTTTCTTAAGAGGTATATATTGAAATTTGCGTTGCATTTAATGCTGTTTTTGCACAAACGCCATCAAGCTTTTTTTATAACTGCAAACTTACAAAAGGAGTGACACGAATTCATTATAATTTTTCCCATTCTTAACACTCTTTAACATGTAATTGGTTTAAATTAAAACGCTTAATATAATTGTTACTATCAGAGTTGTCAATATGTATATATATATATATATATACAAGTTATGTTGCTCAAATGGTGTCGCTTTGTATGTTCTATTGTCGGTAGAATCAATGCGGTATTTAGAAATTAAATTAACAAATAATGTGTACGTAATGGTGATTGAAAATTATTATGAGCTAGTGTTAAATGACTGGGAAACTTTCAACCAGTCAAATTTCGCCCTTCGCTGGTAAAACCCATATTTGCCCAGTGTTGTTTTCTCCCTTTTCGTGTAATGAGTTTGTATATTATGGCGAGTGCTAATATTAGCTGCCATGATACATTCGCCTTCATTATATAGGGAAAATACAGGCGAATGTTCAACATCAGCGAAAGTTTTCCGGTTTACAGTATTTCGCTCTTTCATTTTCTTTTTAACAGAATGACAATATTTATTTAGCACTGAAAAGGTTAATTTACACCATAAGTTGGAAGTAGTAAGGACGCTGCTTGACCGATGCAAAAATGTGGTCACAGAACCGGAAGACAAGATCAGGGAGGAGCAGCACATTACAACAGCGCTCAAGAAATGTGGAAACCCTAAATGGACCATTAAGACCGTGAAAGACAAGATCAAGAACAAATCGACGATGAAAGAGAAGAAAAAGAAGAAACAACAGACAGAAGAGAAGACCAGGGGAAACGTAGTTATTCCATTCGTCAAAGGAACATCATACCATACAACGGATATTCAAGAAACACCGAATCACGACCAGCATGAGACTACTCCAGACCATCAGGATATATCTTCTACACCCGTAGGACAAATTTACCATCAACGATACTTGCAACTGCGAGTACAAAATTGGATGCAAGAACTGCGATTCGGTCTACATAGGGGAAACTGGACGGAAGTTCGGAGCACGTTAGAAAGAACATCGAAAGGAAGCTGAGTCCACTGGTAACAATAGGAACTGAACTAGGTCAGAGAGAAAAACATCGGAAAGAGACATGCACGAGAGTGCCATAACGGACCACGTCAACAAAGATCATCATGTTATAGACTGGGAGCAGGCTAAGATCGTGGACAAAGAGAGTAACCAGCGAGTGCGGCAGGTGAAGGAGGCCATCCAGATTTGAAAACAATGGCCCGTTATGAAGAAACCAGGGGGTTAACCGGCTCAGCCAGGTTTACGACAACTTGTTCACCACAGTAGTGAACAAGGGGAAGTAACTCTCATATCACCAACGTCACCAGTGACCAACCTGGCAGAATGTCAGCATTTTATATAGCAGTGACCGGATGAATCTTGCAATAAACATTTATTTATGTAATGCTAAACAAATAATTTGCAATACATCACAGAAAACAACTTTCTATGTACTGTTTGACGATATTTTAAGCAGAATGTACGATTAAACGATCTCGGATCAGCCGAAGAAGTAATTGAAAATGAACAAGTACCGCTAGATTATGACATATCACTGTAAAACTGGATATACATATATATTTACCCACATCTATTTAAATAATACGTATCCAACGAACATATGTTTGTTCGGATCCAGTGCCCATATTGGATTATACTGTGGGTATTATTTATGAGACTATATATACATGTATATATATGTATTTGTTTCAATTAGATTGCGAAACTGTCGGATTGTCGCATCATTCGTGTTAAAGATAGTAAGACAACGGGTTAATTAATGGAGCGCCGCAATCTAATATCAATACTAACAACAATGAAATATAGCATACGATGAATATATTTGAAAAGAATTTGCAATGCATTTGAGCAGAAATTTCATCTCATATTAATTACTTTAACGCAATTAAACTTCGTACATTTTTTTTAGGAAACATTATTCTTAATAATATCGGTAGTAAAATAAAATTTATTTTAATGAATGGAGTGAAATTTCCATATAAGTACATCGGTTTATACTATCATTGTTTATCTTTGTGATATAGTCCTTTGCTGATTACCTGCTCATTATTCCAACAGTGTAATTTGTCCTGCATTTACATCTGCATTTTGAGGTCAGCCATACTTTATTTTCGTCATAAAATATAGTTCATACTCGTACAGTATAACCTGTCTAAACCGGCCCCTGTCTTAGCCGGATCCATGTCTTAAACGGCTGTGAGTTTTGGTCCCGGCATATTCCCTATATAATCATAGTAGCTAAACCCTGTATAAACCGGACCCTGTCCATTCCGAAAACCGGCGTTGTTTCACAAAAGTTGGCATTTTAATCCATGTAAAAAAAACCAGTTCATTCCGGTCCTGAAATTTCTCTCGGTCGGCTACAATCTAAAGCAAACACATTCTTAACAAATAAGCGCTATCCAATGTTGGGTCGCCCTTCATTTGTATTATATACTGTTTATTTAGTAAATAATTAAACGTTCCAATTGATTCATTTCTCTGTTGTTTATGTTGACACACTTGTATACAGATCGTATGCAAAACACTACATTTTTGCATTTTCAAAAAATGACATGCCGACCCTGTATAAACCAGACACCTGTGTAAACCGGACAAATAGTATGGTCCCGGTGACATCCGGTTCAGACAGGTTATACTGTATATACAAATTTAGTTATTCATCACACAAACATCTTTGAGATGGCCTAGTATATATTATATTGACAGTCTTCAATTTCCTCACTGTCTTCACTCTCATGAGCTAGCGACCCTTGTAAAACTGACATGAACAAATTTGTGTACCTCTTTATTATAAAGGTCAAATCGCACACGTACGGAAATGAAAACTCCACCGTTACTTCATTCGTCTATTTTCATATAGTAACCATATTGGTCAAATCCATCCTTGCTTGAATAATTAAAATAATGGAATATGATCGATTTTTATTGTTAGTATATGGAAATCGTTTATGAATCAATATACATGATCGTTGTAAATATTGAAATCGATGATCTGTACCTTTTTTCGCTTAAAATCCGGTCGAGGATGTGAAACCAACAATCACGTGTCGGCGGGAATTTGTGTACAAAATACATTGCAATAAGTGCTGAAGATATGAAATATGTCCTAAGTTATGCATCATATCCATATCACATTATACAAATGACCATTTCGTGGTCAGCAATGTACATGTACGTGCAATATGTATTATCTTTTAGTCAGAAATGACATCTACGTTATGGTCAGGCATGTAACACGTATCAGCTGTTGGTTGGGAAAGAGCTAACAACAAGTGAGTAGCCAGTTTTGGAGTCCTGATCCTGTAGATAAATATTATAACAAAGCGAAGTGATATTTCCTTTCCGAAATAAGCAACAGGAGAGAAAAGCAAACCAAAATCAATGGAGAGCTATTTTAACGATCCTAATATCGTGATAATGATTTGTACCAAGATGGAAACTGTAATCTTTTTTTAACGTTATAACGTTTTAATATTATATATGGAAATGTTTAAACGAATCCTTAAAGATGGTCGGCGCAATAAATTATTTATGCTAGTGTGATGAAGTAAAGGGTTGAATCCTAAATTTAATCGATGACCTTTGTTTTGAAATACATTATTTATTTGAACTCATGACATAAAGACTATGAAACAATCATGTTTAGACCCCAACCACGTATTCTCCATTCGCTAATAATCATATTTTAAATTTGAATAAATAAAAATGCCCTTTCTTTAATCATTTAAATTTTAAAATAACTTATTTATATCCAGATATTCAGCCTATTGATTTATAGGTAGCATACGCATAAATTTGTTTACATATTACTATACTGTTAATCCTGCAATTCTGGTATATCTCACTTTTGAAACCGATGGGTCAAAAGCCCAAGGTAATAAAGAACTTGAACTTGAACTTGGTATGAGGCAAACGATGCTGACTCAACTGAGTCTTGGGAACTACTGCTAATGATCTGTAATGTATTCGTAGCACGCAGTATCTAACAATCAAATAACAACAAGGAAACTATGAATGTTTAGATATTTAATGATGATAATAATGACTTTGCGATAAAGCGTTACATGAAATGAGGAAAAGACAAAAATGACATTACACGAAGCTTTTTATGTCGTCATACACCACTTTGATTATCGGAAAACATCAATAAAATGGATTTTCTTTGACAAACCATACACGTTGATTCTGAAAATGAAATACAAAAATAAGATTTACATATCCGGAATTCTTAGATACTATTTTTTTTCATGTAGGATAATTGTCATCTAACATGATGCACGACTTTGGTACCTTGAACAAGTTACTAAACGCTTGAAAATGATCATGAACGATCAAAATACATTTTTTAACAAGATATACATCCCAAAAAGGTCACAAACGACAGTAACCTATTCAAAATCATTTCAAACAGAAAAAGGAACGTGACACACACACATGAAATTGCATTTTAAAAACTTGTATATTAAAATAGATGCAGCATGCCAAAATTGAATAACACTGCACCATGCAACTGTTTCGTTCTTCTAGGACTTATTGGTGATGTTGGGGCCCAAAATGTTGAAACTCATATACATGGAACATACCTTTTTTGATATGGTAACACATCACATTTGAAATGAATGCTTACTTTAAATAAGAAATGTACATATACTTTTTTTTATTACTATCAATGGATTTAAATACGTACCATCCAAGCAATCCGAAGCGTCTATAACCACCACCGAATAAGCCATATGGTCTGTAACCACCGAATCCATATCCACCAAATCCACCATATGGACTAAATCCACCATATCCACCAAATCCACCATATGGACTAAATCCACCATATCCACCATATGGACTTAAGCCGCTCCCGAGTAAACCAAGCGTTAGTCCTAGACCGAGTCCACCGAGACGTCCCCCCCTCCTCCGTCTTCCCCGTCGGCCAAACCTTTGACCATCGACCCCGGACAATAAACAGAAAACAAGGACGAGCACAAACAGAGTCCTCATGATTCGTATGGAATGTTCCTTTAAAACCTAAAATAATGAAACATTTTTCATTTGCATGTTCTCAAAATTGCTTATTATAAGCCGTATCATAAACATTTTCAAGTTTGTTTTTTTAGGTTCTGTATACATCAAATAACGTGACATGAATTTGAAAATGATATGAGTATATGGTACTATTTGTCGAAAAGTTAAAATACATTTTTTTGTTCGTCAAGGAATTTCAACTATATTAAAAAGAATAGTAATTAATGTTAGGATTTTGAAGTTTGATGTGGTATCCATTTTCATGATAACGATATCTCAAAAGATTTTTACTTTTTTGGGTTTTCTGCATCGATAAACTAAAGAATCTTAAAAAGGTACTTCCTTACCTCCTTAATCTCATAATTGTTAAAACAGGATGCAAGTTTCATTCTACAACTATCGTTCGTTTTTAAACAATGCCTTGTTGGCTCTATATAAATATATAGTTTGACTGTACTTCAAAATTATTTATGTACCAAGAATAAAACATCGTTACCGTACCTGTGTAGCTGCCAGGTCAGCTCTCACCAGGGTAATGGTTTGATATCAGAACTGACCGTATTATATACCAAAACGTCCCATAGTTTCACACCTCACCTCCCTACAAATGAGTACATGTTAATGACATAAATATGTTAAACTTATTAATTACAAAACAAAAAAGATTACAAAAAACAATAATCTGTCTTTTTTCCACGCCTTTCTTATATCAAAGTAAATCAACAAAAAATGACATTTATTTGTTTTCTTTTTTCATCTCTGCTCAGCGTTACTAGGTCTTCACTAAATCATGTCTGCTTTCTGATTTTATGACCTCATTAAATGGTCATTAACCTTTCTTTATAATCATAGCACGCAAAGATAAAATGTCATTACAATGTGTCATTTTACTTTAGAAATTGTTATGGTATCGTGCAAATATTGCGAAATAATTATACTTAACGTGATGATGGATTACATTACATTATGCTTGTAGTACCAATGGTGATATTGACAAGTACATATCATACCAAGTTGTGATTATCTCAAACTGTTATCTAATGTGTCTTGATTTACTTACTACATTGTAGTATATTTCATTGTTAAACATTAAATGCTTGTATCTGCAATACGATTCATCAGTTTAAAAAATATGTTATTTCAAAGTTTGACTTTATACACAAACAGTGTACGTATTGGACTATCGCAACGCTACAGTACTCTCTGTATTAATAGGCGGAACATACAATTTCGTCACATCATTGTACAGGTAAACAACACAAATCACTCACTGTGTCAAAGTCTGATTGGTTTGGTTTGTTTGTGTTTTACGTCCTAATGACAGCTATGGCCATTTAAGGACGTGCCAAGTTTTGGTGGCGGAGGAAAGCCGGAGTTCCCGGAGAAAAACCACCGTCCTACAGGAAGTGTCTACCGACTGCCCCACGTAGGCCTCAAACCCACGACGACCCAGTGGTGGAGGGCTAGTGGTAGCAGAATGTCAGACGCCTTAATCACTTGGCCACCGTCAATGTATCTATGTACTGTAAATCGCTTTAGAGTGGCTTATGTTAGCTAGATAGGGCGCTATATCAAATGTTGTATATTATTATTATTATTATTATCATAATTTGACAAAGGGACCAGTCGGTATAGAGTCAAGTCAAGTCATAGATCATAGTTACATCGTACACGTATATAGTTACACAGAATAAAAATATATAGATACATAGCAGGGATCAATCGTGTACTGTCTTAATGATTGATCCCTGGTATCATTTTTAACAAATGATGCATGAAATAAAAAAAATGTAATTGTATGTAATATTCAGCCGAAAATGGTTTACAAGACACTGTTGAAAATTATGATTAATCACAAAGACTGCTATGTTTTCTGTACATATTTTACAAGTGGTTTGCAAATGAAATGTATACTTCCCCCGGAAGACATTATAAAATTAAAGGAGGGTGCCAATTTGGGCCTTAAGGTGGTTATCATCGATTTTTTTGTTTGTGTATACTGTATATATATATATATATAAAAAAAGGACACGAAATTAAGGTCAGCTTGGAGACCATTCCGAGATATGAGGGGGTAAAGTTTGGGACCAGAAGGCCCAAATTGACACCCCTCCCCTTGCAAAATCATTTCTGATGGTATTTGCTACATTAAATAAAGATGATCTGATGTCATTATATACATTACATTCAATTAAAAAGTGTAATTCATCCTCTATACAATTATTTACATTTGTACATGTCTTACATAAGCGTTCCTCAAGTGAAATCACAGGTTTGACGTATATCTGCTCTTTTCCATTGTTAGAGGTAGAGAATCACATATAAAATCAAAATTTAATCGTCGTTTGCTCTTTTGTCTAACGAGCCTGACATATGTATCTGATATTCCGTCTTTGCGTATTGCAGAGTTATCTTCTCTTGAGAGCAGGTATTGATTGTTACGTCATTGGTTTGGTTGAGAAAATTTCGTCGTTTTTTAAAAAATTGATGACGTTACTCTCACAAACAAATGACGTCACAATCAATACCTGTTCTCAAGAGAAGATAACTCTGCAATACGCAAAGACGGAATTAGCTTTGATTTAAAAGTTCTGTAAGTTCTTAATTTGTTACCATTTATAATATTACTATCATTCCATATAGACCCGTACCATTCATCAGCATATGAAATAATTTAGTTTTCAAAATTCTAGAATCCCAAGATTTTTTCAGACTTACGGACCATATATGCACTTTTTCATGAGTCTGTTATCATCACAATACTTACAATTATGTAATTCTTAAAAAATCAACGTATTGTTTCTAAAACTTTACTTACATTGCAAGAGTGCCATCCCATATCACCTCTGAGTGATAAGTTACTTGCTCGACGGGAGGCTCCTAGAAAATATTTACTTTCCTTGTGTAGTATGACGGAAACCTCTCGGTGTTAATTTATACCCCATAATCCACATCCATAAACGTACCGGTACAATTAAAGTTTAATATAACTTGTTACATGTAAACACTTCATATAATATTTCACCGGCATGTGAATATTTCGCATATAACGTTGTAAGTGTTCTACTAGCAGATAAACAGAGTTCTCTGACAGCAAAATGCAAATCCAAATGTTCCTTTCCAAGTACATTGAAAACATTGTTGGCGAGGCATTACAACCTTGTTTTTGACCTTTTTGCATATACATGTGATGCGTTAAAACAGGATTTGTTCTAATACTACATTCATAGTTAAATTATAATGATTTGATAGCATTTAAAAAATATATCTATTTATACCAAAATGTTCTAGCTTAGCCCATAAACGATCTCTGCTCATCAACAAAACATACAATAGTAGATTTTTTCTTGATTTTTCTGTAATTAAAAGCAGAGTACAATATATGCTGGTGGTCTAAATAATAACTTCTGTTCTTTCTAAAAACGTTCTATTAATCTGCAAGTAATTGTTTTGTTTCTAACCATTTCGATAACCGATGATTTAAAACGTTGGCTTGAAGCTTACATTGGATAGACATAAGTTCATTTCTTCTATAGCTAGCTGGGTTTAGTGGATCCTTTCCTGCTTTTAGAAAAGGGTTAACACTACTTTGAGTCAGCCTATCCAAAACTCTACCATAATCAAAACAATTAGGAATATTAGTATGTAAGAGGTCAATACATGCTGGGTTTCTGAGGACATTGCTCTGTATATTGTCAATACCAACCGCTTTGTTTAACTTGGCACGATAAACCGAATCTTTAAACTCTTGACGTGATATCGGTTAATTCAATAGATTGCTGTCAATATCAAGTTTGGGTACCAGCAATTTATTTATGTCTCCTTTTTTTATCAGTAACGTCTGTCATGTCAAGAGCTTTGAAGGTTCTGGAAGGAGTCGTACCATAACGTTAGAGATTCACTCGAGTTTTTCGTAATATTACCAGTTGCATCTCTTGTTGTAAATGGTATGGTGTTCAGTCTGTCCTTAAGCATACATATCTGGCTTTATCTTATTCCAATATTCGTAAGGGGAATTATTACACATGGCAAGCAGTTCGTCTTGTTTGATTTTTTCATATTGTCGTTAATCGCGTCGAAGTATTTTTTGAAAAAAAAGTTTACGATTGTTGATGTATTGCGACCTTAGTGGTTCGCTTTAAACCTACATGACCGTTACACTTTAACCATAACCTTTCACTCTCATTACGCTTGTGAACAAAGTTATGTAACTCGTCATTCCAATACGGTTTACGTCGAAGTGTATTCGTACTATTTCTAAAGTTCAATTTTTGTACCTTAGCCTCCATTTCTCTTTCAATTAACTTGGTAAAGCGACTGTATGCCTGGTAACATCCGAAGAGACCTCTAAGTCATGTTCTATTACGTTAATAGTCGTTAAAAATGTTCTCATTGCTTCAGCATCTTTCTTAAAATTATCTGGAATAATTTTAGTATTGAATCGTTCTTAATGGGTTTAAGTAAATAATCAACTACAGACTTTCCTTTTGATGAAACTTGGGTAAAGTTTTGGCTACCTGTTCTATCGTTAGCAATTCAAAAGTTAGGTATCAGAGAAGGAATCAAGTAGCTGATAATCATGATCATTATGCTAGGTTCCCAGTATCACGATTTGCGGCACGATTGAAGTCGTGGTCTTAATCGTGGAATAATCGTAGTGATCCTATCAGATCTTATCGGATCTTGAGGTCAGTCCTGGCAATCGTGTAAATCGTAGAAACTTTTTGAACGGTTCTTTCTTTTTCTACGGTCAACACGATCAATTGTCAATCGGGATCATCGTATCAGATCGTATTGCATCGTGACAAAGCGCGACAGATCGCATCTGATCGTGCTTCCAAATCGTGGTGATCGAGATCGATCTTAGACAAGACAAACACCACGCTCCGCTGAGATGTATTATTGCAATCCCCCACGATCTGTCACGATCTGTTAGGCTCTGTCGGGTCCCATTGCTCAAGACCTGACACGAATAATTCACGAGCAGATAGGAGTTGATACCAGAAGATGCGAGTAAATGCGAGTAGTTACGTGTTTTTTTTACACGAACGCTCATGATCACTATCTGTTACGAGTTCTCGTGCCATATATATACCGGACAAGATTTAATGCGTCTCATTTAGCTATCTACTCTTGAAGAAAGAACATCTTAGTAACCTGCATTTGCCAGTAATTTTTAGAGACTTTGTTCACTTCCTCTCTATAGAACAATATATTATGATAAAACAAAATAGAAGCTCGTGAGGTATCTTTAAGGAGGGAGATAAAATATACAAATTAAAAAATACTTCACCGTTGTCATAATTAAACGTTACCCATCTACAATCTTCACACGAGTCATCAAGGGTAACGCATTTATATTGTTGGTAAAAATAATCTTTTATAAAAATACATACCGTACCACTACTGCCTTTTCCGACATTGTAACTGGTTATTCTGTTTATATGCATACATCTGTACCCTACAAATTGTGTTTATATTTTATATCTCCAACAAGTTTCAGGGCAACCGAACATATCAAAATTAAGAGATTTAACTTCGGTTTCTCTAAAGAGCGAGTTCTGAGAACCTTTCACATCTTGTCCGATAGCCTATCGACCTACTTTGAGGAAACCGATATGCACCTTGTCCCACGACCCCTGTGCTTCCTATCTCCAGATGTTTCGTTCCGTGGAGTCAGTCCATTTAGGGGTTTGGTTCCTCCTGTAATTATTGAGTCCTCACTGGCGGTACCTATGTTTATCCTGTATTCCATCTGTTGAAAAGTGTCTGTCCTCATGGTAACGCATTTTCCTGGGCTGTTGGTCACGAGATGTATTAATGTCGTCATTTGTTTATGACGTCATGATAGTTAATGTTTCTGAGTAGACATGTATGGGCTAATTTTTATGGGAATCCCCTTGTCATGGCGAACTGTTCCCGGTATTTGCAAAAACTATCAAAGTTTATAAAATCTTTGTATCGATCTCTACCAAATACGGAAGGTATGTGATAAAAGCAAGACCACACACTTGTGTTTTTTTAACGAATCAGAAAGCACTCATTTGTTGTGCGGACGTATATATTCGTCCGCGCAATAAAATTGCACTTTTTGATTCGTTAGAATAACAAAAGTGTATGGTCTTGCATATGTATACGTAGAAGTTGGAGGAATATATGCACATTAAAGCTAAACTTCAATTGATGATAAACAAGGTTTTATATCGGAAATAATAAGACATTAAAAAAAATGTGTATATTGTTTGCATGTTCGGAGAAGAATACTCATTATATTAAATTTCACCAAAGATGACAAAAACAATCAAACTTGGTCGTATTGTTTAATTTTGAAGAAGATGCCGATGTTGTAATTTTACAAAACCACTATGTGAAAAATGGCTTTAACGTTTTTAATGTTTTAAAAGAATACATGTTCATGATAAACACCAAAGTATTCTAGTTACACCCTGGTAAGATGACATCTCAACCCACTATAGTGATCATCCATGTACAAATATATCTGAAATAAACAAAAAAATACTTAAAAGTTACATATAAAATTGAACGATCAGTTTACTACACAAACATGTCAAACCTGTTTTTATTTCATATAGTTTATATCAGTAAGAAAAGTTAACACTAACCATTTCTACGAAGGTGTAAACTGTAAATTGTTTAAAACTAGACTTTTACGAAAACTCATTAAGTACAATTTGATGGAGGATTGAACTATATGAGAGCATTTCTTTTAGAACAAATTATTGAAAATCTTAAACAAGGCGTTAAACCAAGACTATAATTACCTCAACCTAAATTATAAACCGGGGGAAAAATGGACGGAATATTGGTCGAAAAGGAAAGAATCCTGGAAAAAAGGGTCCAAATGGTCCTCTCCTAAAGAATGCACGTCTCGCAAGCCTTCTACGTAAAATACGACGTCGGAGTCGGTTCTCTGCGGTCTGCGGAACAACACATTGTACCAACAGAGACAGGACCAGAATCAATATCAATGCTCGTTTCATCATTGTGTTCCGCTGAAATATACAAAGACAATATCGTTTTGTTTTAATGTGTCCACATTCAATTTAGATATTTTTATCAAAGGTAGAATTCCTTCTTCGTTAAAATGGCAATAGAATTTTGTTAGATATTGATTTCACTGCAGTATTAACAGATTGCCAGAAACATGTTTAAAAGGTGATACATATATTAGGTAAAATTTACACAAACTAAGAACAAATAAGAACTTAAATGTTCATTCAATCACTTATTTATAATTATTTTTTATAAATTGTTTATGCAGCTTGTATTTGTTGTTTCAAAAATCACTAGAGAATGAAAATACTATGAAGTTATTTTCATTTTCACTATTATCAAAAGCATATTATGATCTTTCGTAACGCTCAAAATGTAAATCTACTTTATTGAAGTTTCAGTTGATGTGACTTTATAGTCTATACGAACATCACGTCATGTGCAAATACAAAACTGTCTGCAATTATGAAAAGAAATATAAAAAAAATTGTAACGTCTTCTAAAAGGGCAAAACATTTGCCTTTAAACTGATATACACTTTAAATAATATAATGTTCAACATACTTATTACTTCAAATTTTAAACTGATAATCATCATTTAAGAAAAGAAGCAAAAAACGGTAAATTTAATGATTTACTTAGCTAAGATACTTTTGTTTCCATTATCAATTTATCTTTATGGACTTTAAAAGGGAGCTGTAAAGCTGAAGTGTATGACTTCTCGCGTCGTGTATGGCTATAAGAGTTAACGAACAACTGAATATGATGATTGAACATCATTTGTATTGATATTATGTCGTGTTTTTATCTTCCCCGGTATGTTGACGCTGTGGTTTGTTTTGGCTTTGTGTGTTGACGTTGTGGTATATTTTGTCCTTATGTGTTGACGTTGTGGTATATTTTGTCCTTATGTGTTGACGTTGTGGTATATTTTGTCCTTATGTGTTGACGTTGTGGTCATTGCGTCCCGGTATGTTGACCCTGTGGTTTGTTTGGCTTTGTGTGTTGAGGGTGTGGTCTATTTTGTCCTTGTACAGTCGTGGGATCGCACAATGTTACACGATGTGCGCACGGTATTTGCGCGATGTACATGTCCGAACGATACATATCTGGACGATTATCGCTTGCATATATTTGTGCAGACGATGGACGAACGTTGTGCGATGACAATCGTGGTTGGTGTAGATTGAGAAACGGCTTAAGAACATAAACGTTTTCGTGTTAAAACTTATAAACCTGATTTGTTAAATATGTTTCTATGTTCTAGCTATGTTTCTATGTTCTAGCTGCTTATAAAAGTTGATCTTTGCAAATGTTCTTAAATTCATAAATGGTGTTTCGGTGTTTTTTTAAAAGGCCAAAATCAACACGTTAAAGTATAACACTGATGAACACGGTCCTTTATATAGGTTAACATATCAACTTTGTACGTGAACCGTAGTTTTCTCCACCCGGGGCACTTGCGTAACTCGTCAGGTGTAAAAATCCAGGTGAATTGGAGCTATAGACCATAACGAATGCAAATACAAATATTTAACGTCCTGTACTGTTTCCATAACAGATATACGGTATCATGTACCGACTCTCTATGTCAGGCACAGGGCGCCAGGTAAAGTTTTGGTCACTCATCAAAATGTTATTTACCTTGACAGTCTAACAGTCACTGTGATTATTGATTATTCATTGTAAAATTGAACGTAATCTTAATTGATATGAAGAGAAATTTACATATACAGTGTTCCTTATTCCATACGAGCCTTTCGGATTAATTTCATTCCGTAATATTGATCAACCAATTGCAACCAATTGCACATTTGTGCAGAGGAAGCGCACAACGGGGCGAACATATATAGTAAATCGCACAGTTGTGCGCATCATGTGTAGACGATGAACGGATGCCGTGGTCCTTGGGCATTGACGCTGTGATACAATGTACATGTATGCTTTTTTCGTTAACGATGACACTTGTGATAATTGTGTTCCTGTATTTAGACGCTGTGGTGATTTTGTCCTTTTGTATTGACGCTGTGGTATATTTTTTTTGTGTACGTTGACACTTGTGGCAAGTTGGGTTTCTGTATTTTGACGTTATGGACATATTTTTTTCTTTAAATTCTGAGGCTGTATTTTTGTGTGTGTGTTGACGCTGTGGTAATTGTTTCCTTGTATGTGTTCCAATATGTAGACGCTACGGTATAATTTGAAATGTTGTGCTCTCGCTGTGGTATATTCTCTCCCTGTATGTCGACGACGCGGCTATTTTGTCCCTGTATGGTGAAACTTTGTATCATTTTATCCTTGTGGTTCGATGATATTCAATGGTTTGTAAATTGTATGGTCACGATTTTTCTTTGTATGTTGTCGTTGTGTTATATTTTGTTCATGACTATTGACTTTGAAGAACTTTGACATTGCGCCGACGCTGTTATCTATCTTTTTAAAAACATATTTATCACATAATCGGTCTGTTATCCAGTGAATTCGACCGTGTAATATTTTTACATATGTCACTAGTGTAATACAGTACATTATACCATAGATCGTTTGTCATTGGCTGTGCCGGTCAGAAATCGATTGTGTGATAAAAGGTATCTTTTTTTTCCCCATTTCATATTAGATTTTATGAAACGAGTCTTAGGAGTTTTTATTTTTGCGAGCCTTGGCGAGCAAAAATTAAAACTTCGAGACGAGTTTAAGATTTTATTACTTATTTAAGATCCTACATTTACGTAACAATTATTGCTTGTAAGTAAAAGATGATTTCAGTCACCTCTGATGTATATTTCAAAAGTGTTAAAGTTTTTTCTTGGTCTGAAATTAAGAATTTATCGACCTAATCTACACTGTGGATGGTAATGGGATCACATACCTTATATCTGTAGTCTGTACGATGATGTCCTTACTTCAGCTAGATGTTCGACCTTACACTAGGGATGAGGTTTGTTAACCCTTATTTTATTAGAAGAAAGGCGTTGTCCTTTTCGCTAATATGTGCTAATTAGGTAGATAGATCACGCGAAATGTTTGCCAATTTTTACATTTACGCAAAATATGATGAATAATATATCCGAATTGTACGTGAATTTAAATATCTTTCTTTATTTATATGTTTAAAGGTACATAAATTACCTGGCAATGACGTTTTAAAATTGATCACTATTCGTTTTGATGCATTCATAATTATAGTATATAAAAATAATTTCCTTTAAGCACTGAAGTTTACTTCATTACGAGGTATTTGACCAAGAAAGTGTGCCTAAAGTGTCGCCATTCCTCTTACCGCTTCAGTCTTACAATATAAATGTATAATCATGGTCATAGATGAGTTAAGCATGGTGACTGTCCTCGTAATTCCAGCCGTTAAGCTCACTACATTGTCTGCACCGTCTCTGTTATCTTCTAGGATACGATATGTATCGTCCTANCTTTTTTTTTTTTTTTTTTTTTTTTTTTTTACAAGAAAGCAATCATATTGCTTACCGATTGCCATTGAACTTGCTATGACATAAACCAAGTGCTCAGAGAACGTAAGTTAGGTTAATTTCTGGAATTTAGAGAATGTACGGTGACAAGAACAATTAGGGTTCCATTTTTTTCACACATATTATAATATGTTTCTCTGACATGTATATTACCTATATATTGCGGAGTATGATAAGTCGATTTATTACATTTTAACCAGTGATGTATTTAAAATTATTCACTCTATATGAGTGAGATGTTTCACCGGTTTATGTTACAGTATGACAGATTGGGTCACACAACATGGACGGAGATCCTGAGGCGAACGGTTATGATGAATCATATCTTATTTGGAAAGTGTTTTTAACAAGTATTTTAACATTATATTATATTCAAACGCGCCGATCGCTTTGACAGAGGAGCAGTATCATCAGATAAAACATTTATGTGAAAAAATATATTTGAACGATGTTGTTGAATTAGATCATAACAAGCAGGAGTAAGACATTTCTTAAATTCTCATTGGATTGTTTTAATTAAATACAAATAATACCTAACGTTATTCATACTCGGTTAAAACGTTAACAGTAGTACTAGTTCACAGTTGTTTCTGCTGAGCCAACTTGTCAGCTCTCAAACGTTACAATATGTAAATTAATCCAAAGGTACTTTAGAATTTCCGGAATCGTCTATCTCCCTTACATATTCAAATGAATAATTTTGTCCGTTCAATATATATGTATACAATATGTATATTTATGTTGTGGCCAGTTATAAAGTGAACTTAGTTTAAGTTAGCATTAATATTTGATAAACATCATCTTACTTACATCAATCAGATGGTGTTTTCTGAATTATTTTTTAATATTCACAACTTAAAAAATCAATTTAATCTTTCAAATCCATGTTCCTAAGAATTATTTTTATTCTTATAAAAAACTATTTTCTGTTTGTAATCTACAGAAAATGGTTTTAAATCCATAATTTTACGAATTTAGTTATGAATTTTAATATTTCGATACCTTAACGCTTGAAGTTTTGAACAGCTGTATTCTAGTTATGTTGTTTAAATTATATAATTTATATGAGTAGCATGCAATATAAAATGTAATCGTGATGATATAAAATATCATTAAAACAAGTTGTTTATTTATAATCTAGTGCAATCCGTTCATAAGTCATTAAAACTACAGGGTTTTGGGATGTATAGTTGTTTATATATTTGTCTTTTATTGCTCTCAACGGTAAAATCTCCATTTTTTTCCAAGACGTTAAAATAAAAACTAAGTTAAAATTGTATAAATGCTAACGAAATTATATCGAAATAATTCGATTTATAATATCTTAGATATGTTTCCTGTGATTATTGATGATGCTCTCCGTATCTGTTTTGTAATAAAAGTACAAAGGTTAAAACTCTTCAGGAAAAGAAATACATATCAAACATCTGTTTTTCCATAACGTTATCATTTTATTTCCATAGAAATACGGTAATGATGAATCCTGACACGGCAACACTACGATGGTGATCCATCTGGAACAAATGGAAATCAAGAAATGAATACGCACACAAATCAAATATGCTCAAACACAAAAGACAACGAATCAAATGAACAACATGGGTTTATACTTGTAAATGTATAGGTATAAATTATTTTAATACCCAAAACGTTTTGAGAATGGTGTGTTTTGCCTGCAATATCCAGCTGATTGCAAATTGGTTTTATAGGTAAAACACTCAAAACATGTGTTGTTTTTTCTTAATTAAAGAAAAAATGATTAAAGATAAATCTGCTTCCACAAAATGTACTTTATTTAACAGGGGCCCGGCGTAAACTATACATTGGTAAGAGAGGATTCACATACACTCGCTCTAAACTCTAAGACCTTAACCTAGCCGAAATATAATGTTTTTTAGCTGTGAACTGATCATAACTATTATATATATATATTTATGTGATCACCGGATACTTATTTCACTTTAATAACATATTACATGTAACGGATTGATGACGTCACACCATTGTGTGTTGTTTTCGAATCAATTGCATAACTTTGGTCCTACATGTATGTATTGTTGCCGAAGTCATGCAATCTTGTCACGTTCTATGGTTTAAGGAATGAAATTTACGTTTTCAACATTCATGAGGTCATGACAACATTCGCTGTCTAAACATATTCCATGAATCGCGTTAACGATTCTTGGTGAATATGTCCACAAAGCCAATGTTGTTAAATTTCATTCCTTATATTTACATGTTTAAGTGCATTGAATTTTCCGAAGCAAGCAGGAATAAACTAAAACCGGCATTTTTCAGTATTTATGCACGGGGGCAACACAGTAGAGAGAACAGCGTGTTTTCGCGGGAAAATGTAGAACTTTTGCAGTGGGTCCTAGCAACAGCATGGCAACAAAACAAACAGAATATAGTTCCGTTTTCAAAATTTAATTTGTAGAATTTACACAAGTTGGATATTATTAGCATGTACCTTACACACCTCATTTGAGCTTTAAAATGAAGTCTATCATGTTAAATGTTCATCATATTAGCATAACTAAACTACACCGAGGACTGTTTCACGGCGGACGTGTACCAATTACGCCCCTGTGCTACGTCATTAAAGTGTATCAATACGCAGTGATGAGGTCACCTGTATTATGCAAAAATGAATGTCATTTTCGCCATTGGGTCCATGCATACAGAATGTTAATATCAGGTAATGACACGTCATCTCATGTTTACAGGAACAATGGTCATTGACTGCATGTCAAGATAGACTGTAAATATGATTTTGCGGTAACAATATGTTGCGGGGTTAAGGATACATGTACATCGACCACTGCTCTGCTGGTTTTTACAGTATTTACAGTAACCTCCCTTAAACTTCCGGTTGGAATTAACCGTAGCACAACGGGTCAGGACACTTGTGCTGACCAGGTAGCTAATTTGGTTAGAGCTATAGTAAACAACCTGAAGTCCAGGGTTCGAATCCCGGTTTAGCACCGCTTAGTTTTGTACACTCGGAACACTGTTGTGAAGTATATTTTGTTCATATATCTTTTTTATTTCTCAACAAAGGCCCGTAATGTTTGCGTTTTTTACCGAAATAGTCTATCAAAGATAAAACCATGCCAGAAAAAAAGTTTCTAATAAGTTTCTTATAAGTGTTAGTTTTTAGCAGTGGTACGGGGATCCTTAACCCTTTCACCACTGTAGACCACAATGGACTCATCCATATCAATGCATGGTAGAGTCTATTAAAGTTACATAGGGGTGAAAGGGTTAAGCGATAGTTACATCGTTATATTTTTGGATATTAATAGTAAGTGTAGTATGATGTAGGATTTATGATATAATGATATTATATATGATGGGTAAAAATAGTAGTAGTTTTATTATATTTAAATCATAACGATAGTAAACTGTGCTTATAATCTAAATAGTATTGGCATTCAATTTAAGAAGGGTGCAAGATATGTTGAAATCATTTGTTAAGTTTTTAAGTGAAAGCGTTACACAATCTGTACTTAAATATTCACTGGTCGATCTAAGTACTTGCTTTATTTCCATCTAAAAAGATATGCCAACAAACGTTCAAATATCAAACGCCAAATTCTGTTAAATATGGATAGATAGTTGACATTTTCATCAAATGGTTGATTGATATCGACCTCTGTGATCTTATACCTGGTACTGTTTTTCCACAAAAGATTAAATTTTGATGTTAGAGTAAGGTGTAAAGTCAAGCAAACCAAATGTTATGCTGAAATAAATTGTAATATGTTATTAAAGCGACATACTAAAGTTAAAACCAATACTCAAGTAAGAATTATTACTTAAGTTAAGTAAAAGTGTACTACTCAAGTTAAGAGTAATACTAAAATTAAGTGTAAATGTAATAGTGTACTAAAGCTACATGCAAGTGTAATACTTAAGTGAAGTGTGATACTGAAGTAAAGTTTAATACTAGAGCTACATGTAAGTGTAATACTTAAATGAAGTGTGATTATAAAGCTACATGTAAGTTTAACACTTAAATGAAGTGTGATTCTAAAGTAAAGTTTAATACTAGAGCTACATGTAAGTGTAATACTTAAGTAAAGTGTGATATTAAAATTAAGTGTCAGTGTCATACTAAAGCTACATGTAAGAGTAATATTTAAGTAAAGTGCGATACTAAAGCTATATGTAAGTGTAATACTTAAGTGAAGTGTGATAATAAAGCTATATGTAAGTGTAATACTTAAGTAAAGTGCGATACTAAAGCTACATGTAAGTGTAATACTTAAATGAAGTGTGATTCTAAAGGTACATGTAAGTGTAATACTTAAATGAAGTGTGAAACTAAAGTTACGTGTAAGTGTAATACTTAAATGAAGTGTGATTATAAAGCTACATGTAAGTTTAACACTTAAATGAAGTGTGATTCTAAAGTAAAGCTTAATACTAGAGCTACATGTAAGTGTAGTACTTAAGTAAAGTGTGATTCTAAAGTAAAGTTTAATACTAGAGCTAAATGTAAGTGTAATACTGAAATGAACTGTGCTTCTAAAGAAAAGTTTAATACTAAAGCTACATGTAAGTGTAATACTTAAGTAAAGTGTGATATTAAAATTAAGTGACAGTGTCATACTAAAGCTACATGTAAGAGTAATATTTAAGTAAAGTGCGATGCTAAAGCTATATGTAAGTGTAATACTTAAGTAAAGTGTGATATTAAAATTAAGTGTCAGTGTCATACTAAAGCTACATGTAAGAGTAATATTTAAGTAAAGTGTGATACTAAAGCTATATGTAAGTGTAATATTCAGTGAAGTGTGATTCTAAGTTACATGTAAGTGTAATACTTAAATGAAGTGTGAAACTAAAGTTACGTGTAAGTGTAATACTTAAATGAAGTGTGATTCTAAAGGTACATGTAAGTGTAATACTTAAATGAAGTGTGAAACTAAAGTTACGTGTAAGTGTAATACTTAAATGAAGTGTGAAACTAAAGTTACGTGTAAGTGTAATACTTAAATGAAGTGTGATTCTCAAGTAAAGTTTAATACTAGAGCTACATGTAAGTGTAATACTGAAATGAACTGTGATTCTAAAGAAAAGTTTAATACTAAAGCTACATGTAAGTGTAATACTTAAATGAAGTGTGATTCTAAAGTAAAGTTTAATACTAGAGCTACATGTAAGTGTAATACTTAAATGAAGTCTGATTCTAAAGTAAAGTTTAATACTAGAGCTTCATGTAAGTGTAATACTTAAGTAAAGTGTGATATTAGAATTAAGTGTCAGTGTAATACTAAAGCTACATGTAAGTGTAATACTTAAGTGAAGTGTGATTCTAAAGTAAAGTTTAATACTAAAGCTACATGTAAGTGTTATACGTAAGTAAAATGTGATACTAAAGCTAAATGTTAGTGTAATACTGAAGTAAAGAGTGATACTAAAGCTAAATATTAGTGTAATACTTAGTAAAGTGTGATACTTAAGCTAAATGTAAGTGTAATACTTAAATGAAGTGTGATTCTAAAGTAAAGTTTAATACTAGAGCTACATGTAAGTGTAACACTTAAATGAAGTGTGATTCTAAAGAAAAGTTTAATACTAAAGCTACATGTAAGTGTAATACTTAAATGAAGTGTGATTCTAAAGAAAAGTTTAATACTGAGCTACATGTAAATGTTATACGTAAGTAAAATGTGATACTTAAGCTACATGTAAGTGTTATACTTAAGTGAAGTGTGATACATAAGTGAAGTGTAATAATAAAGTTAAATGTTTATACCAAAATTAATTGTTATAGTAAAGTTCAGTGCAATTCATAAGTTTATTATGATACAAAAGTTTCATATTTTTGTAAGTTGAAAAAACAAAGGTGAAGTGTAATACTTAAATCATGTGTTATACTAAAGATTTATATTACATTAACGTAAAGAGTAATACTTAACTAAAAACAATACTAAAGTTAAGAGTAACACTAAGCTAGAGTAGAGTGTAATAATAAGTTGCAAAGTGATTTTTTGGCATAATGTGCACAGCGTATTGCTGGACATTTTTCGACTACCTACGGTATTAATAGAACCATGGGCCAGGCTGATATATTGGTCCGGAAAGAGGCGGAGGATAGTATCCTAATGGAGGTTGATATGGGTTCCATAGACCTCCTCCTCCCAACAGCCCCAATGAAAGTCCTAATCCAAAGCGGCGTCCGAACATCCCTCCTCTCCGTCTTCCAAACAACCCTCCTCGCCGCTGTCCCCATCCCCATCCTCTTCCTATTCCCCTCCTTCTTCCTCCATCGTCCCCATCTCCGTCACCACGCCTTCTTCTATTTCTTCCTCCTCCCTGTCCATTGACCATGACGAAGACACATACCACGAGTAAAAGTAAAACCAGGTACCTCATGTTTAAAATAAACGCTTCCTAAAAGAAAGGCAGTTATTTATGATTGATATAATTAAACATGTCTTGAAAAGTAGTTTTTTTTTCTTCTTAAATTCGCTATTTTACTGAAAGTTTGTGTATGAGAATGATCAATTATATTTCATATACAAACCTATATTTATGATCGGGGATTGCAGGTAAAATAAGCCACTGTAAAATATAACTATATATTTCAACTATTAAAAATGAAATATGAGGGTGGTTTGTATAATAATTATATGTATTAAGGTAAAAAGGGTATTCTGTTACAAAATTATTGAACCATTTGTTTATAATTTTACTTAGCTGGAATATATTTTCCAACTTCCGACGAGCCATTATTTCGACGTTTACATGGGATAACCCAACAATCCTTGGACAGCTTATTTTCAAATAAAAGTGAGTGAGAGAAAAAGATTGTTTATGTTCTGATGATGACAATTAATGATTAAGAACGAAATTTGAGCAGGCATCGACCATTTTGACACAAAGTTATTGAACAAAACAAATTGTAAGACCATCGTTCCTAGGCAAAAATGATTTATATTATTATGAAATAGACTAGACATAGGCCTCAAGTACAATATATATTTACTAATTGTTTTTACTTGCTTCCTTCTATTGGGCAGATTACTTTAATGGTGTTTTTTTCTGCATGATATGAAACAAAGTTACGGATTTTTGTCATGCAAAGTACAAGAGCTAATAAATACGAGTTTTGTTTTCATTCAATTTCTTATAAATTTCATATAACAAAGGATAATCTTTGCTTTTTCTGAGTTTGCCTTAACTTCGAAGATGAAAAAATCAAACTAGTAAGCTAACGTGTGCATATTTAACACCTGTTCAAATAATGTTTGTACCTATGTTTCACTCCAATCTCTAGTCTAGGATATAATAAACCTGCTCTATTAATCATGCACTGTCAATTTAAATAGTTTTTTAAAGTTTAAAACTAACTGCTGCACAGGTAGAATCTATAGATTATAATAGTAACTGCTTACCTCTCAAACCTTACCGAGGAACGGGGGACAAGGTTGGCGAGTCACCTCTGATTCTTAAATGGAACTGTAAACATTTTGCAAGTTTATTAAACGAATTAGATTTAAAAAAAAAAGTGTTTCGATGTCATCCTATTTGTAATTGCACAGACGTTGCTGGTTCTCGAAATGTCAAAATATTATATTTACATCATTACATAAACAAATATCACGATTGACTGGATTACTTTATTAATGATTTGTTTTACATGATGCTATATCATACCACAGTTTCCGGTTATTTCTAGATGACAATTACCAGTGAGTTATAATTGACATTTAGTACATTCGAATCAGCGTCGTTATAATTGTCCTGTAACTGTTTTTGTACATAACCATCTTAAAGGAAACTTATCATGATACACTCTCTAGCTGTACATTGCTACAATTTGTGCTTCATCATATCAAGTTAAAAAATATCGTTATATACATATATATATATAGTAGTCATGTGTTTGTGGTATTTGCTTGTGTTGTAAGTGCTTGTCCTGTGTTTGATAAATATATTTACTAGTCCTAACTTTGTGGGATGTTTACTGGTCTAATGTTTCTTACATATTTACTGGTTCTGCATTTTGATATTTTTAAGAAATAATAAACAAAAATCATGTTGGAACGTATTACATACTATGTGGCTGAGAAAGTGTTTGAAAAATTAAAAAAAATGCGCTTAATAATCTTCTCATAAATTTCTAATCCTGATTTCTTTATTCAACAATGGTACACAAAACACGTTGATCATGTTTATTCTAATAAGAAAAAATATTAAAGTCTGTTTTCCTGCTTTCCTAGTTAAACAGATAAATGTATGTGCCCTCATTCGACAAGGGCAACCAGGCAACGGGAATTTTGAAACAGGGTTGCACGTGCAAGTTTTTTTTGAAAAACATTCATGCGCATGTCCAATCGTCCAATTAGTACATATATACATTGTATTAACAAATGAAAAGTGTCGTTATATCGCAGATGTGAATAAATTAATGTTACGATGCTTGCGGTATTTATTCACTGATCTGATGTTTGTGATATATCTATAAATATATATTTATACACAAACAACAAAGGCGTGGTTTAAGTTTATACATATAATTGAATTTAAACATGTCAAACGATATTAGGTCATGTATACATTCATCACACTCACTGCTCTGTCATCCTATACAGTACAACTGTAACACTCCCTCTGTCAATCCAAGAAACTATTGTTATCATTATATAACATTGTAATACATCAACACATACAAATATTTAACATTTGGCCTGAAATAGGGGCTGGCATAATTTAAGCTAACGGTAATTCAGCTCACTGGGAATGACATGATATTATATGATATTATGCAATACCTATATCCTGTTGCTTTCATGTCCTAGTGGCTGGATTACTAGGAGTATGCATGGGGATTATAGACCGAGTATGTAAAACTGTAGTGTATTCGAGCCGTGAGTCTCGATAGGTGAGTCACCCAAGAGTCGTGAGTCTCAAGGGAAAACCCATGTGCCACACTCGGTCCGATGAACCCCAACTTCACTTAGATACAACCAGACTGCCAGGTCCGACAGCTGTACAGACCAGCCCAAGAGCCGTGAGTCTCAAGGGTTTCTTCGCCGTGAGTCGTTTAAACAGCCTGATTGTATACTACAAATGTATACTGTTTGAATTGTAAGTAATATAATACTTGGGGCCAAAGAACGTAACAATAGCCCGTAAAGCCGAAAGGGTTATTGAGTAGTGGATAGCCCTTTAAGACCTGTTCGCTAATATCATGCCAGCTCCTAATATTATGCTTGAAGTACATGTACGTAACTTTTGGAAGAACAATAAATCCTAAATAACTTGTTTATATAATATACAATGTGTATATATCTGAATAAAGGCTGGTGGATGGGGATGGTGGCGGTTCGATGAAGTTGAGTTGTCTTATGGTGGTACGTCTTTCACCCAGCAAGAAAATTTTAAAACTGACTTGGGTGACGCTATGTATGTTAATTGTCTTAATTTCCGCGCGAAATTCCTGCAACTTGATTGGCTAAGATGCTGATGCTGACCAGTGGTCATTGACCTTGGCCTTAATCTACATTCCTGTATTCTGATTGGCTTCATGTGCTGATCATGGTATTACTCAATGGTCAATGACCTTCACCTATCACTATACTTACACTGTAGTCATGCATGTACATGCTGATCTGCATTTATACACACATGATCTGTGGGCTGTGTAATATGGTATTATGTAATAGAATATGCAAGTCTATGATACTATGTAAGTAGCCTGAAGTCACTGTTGTCCTTGTATGATATATACTGAGACCTACATAAATATTGATCAAAATATTATGTGTAACATATATGTAGTAAAGGGTAAAGTTTGTGTATAAACTTGTTTTTGTACATTAGTATAAAAACTCAATGTTTGCGTTATATATTCTAATATAATATTTGTCTTATATATACAAGTCTTACATCTGAGGTATACTAATTACTTGTCCGATGTTTGGAGTATACACGCATTTATTTGTACTAGTCTTGAGATTGTAATACATGTATATTTGCCTATCCTACATTTTCTTTTCGTTGTCCCAAACGTATTGCATTGTCACTCAGAATTTTATTGATTCATGTAACGGGCAATTTTGTTTGTTTTTGTATTATTGTTAGAAAATTACTCTTTTTTGTGTGTGTTTTGTTCATCAATATTGACATTGTTATATTTTTTATGTGTTATATTTCTAATAAACCATTGTTGCATCAAATAAAATGTATTTTGTTTCATTTTGTTCGATTGAAAAAAAATATCAAGAAAACAAAATCGAAATGTCATAATATCCCAAAAAAATCTGAAGAAACTACCGCAAGGTATGGGTTATTGTTAAAAAATGATTTGGTTATGCAATAGCGATGCCGTAGAAAAAATACCCAATGCCTCATTACATTTTTAGGCGGAGGGACGGGGATCCTTAAAGGATAACCCTACTGTGTTTTGAAATTTGCGGCGGTATATCTTGATTATACTGTCACAAATTGCATTTAACTGGCGACGCAGAAAATAAGCATTGTTATCCCCATTCTGATATATTTTAACCAAAACCACCGAAAGAAACGACGATTTTTAGATATTTATGAGTGTTTTCTTCAAATTCTTGGTCTTGGATTGGTAACGTCAGAAATATTCAAAGTGAGGCGGGATAACGTTGACCTTTCGGGGTCACGCTATTGTTCGTGACGTCATGAATAATCAATTTCATGAAGTGTTATGGTCAGTCGTGGTCATCGACGTCATTAACAATCGTCATCTGGGCTTCAAATGCAAATGAAAAGTTTGCGAAGGATATATCGTGGTTTTACTGTCGAAAATAATTTGATTGACCAATCAAATGCCGTGTTACATCTCAAATGAGTTAGAATTACATATATGTAATACAGTTGCTACTCATATGAATTGTCCGGTAGATCTCGGTAAATACGTTTATCTGTTTTAGAATAAATTCCTTTTATTTCAGGTGGGACTAGATAATATATAGTCATGTAGACTGATAACCGCAGAGATCTTACAGTTGTGTCATCATAGTTAGTTTTCCCATTATAGGTAACTGTAGGGTCGACAATTATTTGTCAAGACGCATGATATCAAAAATAATTTCCTTTGTTTGACCAGAGTAATCAAGACAGGCGCAACCAAATGTGGTTCAGAAAGAAATGTGTGCTACTATGAAGCTCCTTGTTTAAAAAAAATGTATTGGTGATATAATGGTAACATGTCAAAAGGATTGGACAACAGGCTTAACGCCTATATAAGTACTATCCCCTGGTGGCACATGGACATACATGAGAAGATTAATGTCATAACTAACTAAACACGAGAAATACGTGTCGTAATTGCCCTTTAAATTGGCAATAGAACTTTAGACAAGGTAAACAAATGTGGAATCTCATACAAATATAGATTAACTGATCATAGTTTTTAACCTTCCTGTAAAACCTGAACCATATAATTCAATGATATGTATTCATTTAGCCTGAATTAGTAAAATTACTATTGTTTGTTTGGACATTTCAATACACATGCATATGGTAAGGTGAAAGGGGTGTTGTTGTGGTGCAGAAAATTTAATATTATCAAACGTTATCTACTAATAACACATTGTCTATAGCTCCACTGCCAATGTAAACAATGTTTCATTATATATTTCCTTATTTGTGATGTGTGTTTTAGGTTCTTATTGCTATGATACAGTTATCAATTCATGAATTTAGATATTTCATAATTGTATATTGTATGCTGACTGTATACGTTGTAAATGAGGTATACTTAATTACTTGAGATTTGACCTTTACTAAACATAAAAAAGGAAGTAAATCATGACACACGCTGTTCGAGACATTTTTGACACTAAGCATTGGTATAAAAAGAATTTCCAACGGTGGAATTGAATTCACTGTTGCCCTGTTGAAGCAATTGTTGTTAAAAAAATTGATTTCGGGATGGAAGGCAGTTTCCGTAAAGACATCACAAGTAATGCATAATACATGAGTCTAGACATATCTTTTATTTCTTTCAAAATCAACTCGACAACTATTTTATACGACGTCTAGATATAAAACATTGAATTAAATACACAATATTTTTTTCACGTAAAAGCTTTATTTGTAGAAAATCATAAGGGCTTTATGTGTACAAATTATAAAGTCATGTTTGTTAAAGGATTACGATTCACTGGTCACATCTTCTCCATTACGAACTGAAACAATCGAAATATATATTATTTTAGTTATTATAGTAATACCAAATGTTAAAGCATTCTTAGTATATCAAAACGACTGAGAACCCATTTTTTAACATATATATGGCTCTGAATCAAGAAACTATCTAGTATTTTGAATGGAAACACAGGGGCATGGATCGCTTTACTTGTAATATAAAAAAGGGGTCTCCTATACTAATATTGTATATATTAGTATAGGAGACCCTTTTTTATATTACAAGTAAAGCGATCCATGCCCCTGTGAATGGAAACATATATATCAAAAATAGAATAATTTGCAATTATTAAAACGAAATCATAAACATGCTTTTATGGATATCTTGAACATTCTAAGAGATCAATAGCATACCTACATGAAGAATGAACACATGAGCTTATCACGTGATATTTCCGATTATGGTATATTGTATACGAAAGAGTTGTCTGCACACTGGGGACGACTAAGCCTCATTGTAAATGCATTGTCAAGTATGTGTGTATGAACAATGCAATTGTCTATCGAGAGAGAAACTTTAGATGCAAATAAACGGTCTAAAGTGTGTTTCATAGCACAAATAAACGGTCTAAAGTGTGTTTCATAGCACAAATAAACGGTCTAAAGTGTGTTTCATAGCACAAATAAACGGTCAAAAGTGTGTTTCATAGCACAAATAAACGGTCTAAAGTGTGTTTCATAGCACAAATAAACGGTCTAAAGTGTGTTTCATAGCATATATACATCTGTAGCGGACTTGAACTGGGTCAACCAGGTAGCTCAATTGGCAAGACATATACCTGCTGTATGTTTGGCAAAGAATACCCAACCCTAGGCTGTAAATAATGCTGTCTTCGGAGCGAAATCGTAGAAAAAGGAGAGAAGAATGAAGTTAAACGAAATTTAACTTGGTCAGTCGCCAGCGACTAAATAATTATATATTGCTTAAAGCGTCGGTCTAGAATTCGGAGGTACAGTTCTAATCCAAGTCTGGCCGTGCATTTTCACTCCGCTCTGACACATATTTTACATTAAGTGTAGAACCTTCAAACGAGAATGCGTTTATATGAGATTTATAAAACAATGAAAGAACTTTAGTAGTTTTATCGAGCCGCTCAAATCATCTCATTGATATACAGCGTTCGAGCTTTGAGTGACAAAATGTCATTATTTGTACTGGTCTGTTAGCTTACGTTGGAATACCGTATGCCATTTAGTACTTTGCAATCATACTCTCCTTGGGACTGCAATTAGTGTTTTTACATTCAAATATTTGGACCTTTTCATTAAAAAACACATTCGTCACATGTTTGCATCTACATTTTTGCTGATGAAAAATACCCACGGAGTCATCGAAAATAAATTCCTTTCTTTCCGAAGGTTGATATTTTAACAGGAGGTTTGTTTTGAATACTTACAGAGCAATAGCGGCTCCAGTCCCGATGGCGGCTAATCCTAGGAGATCTGTACCGCCGTATCCGAAGGAACCCTGGTAACCGCCATACTGCTGGGGAAATCCATAAGGCTGTGGATATCCATAAGGCTGTGGATATCCATAAGGCTGTGGATATCCAAAAGACGGGTAGCTATACGGCTGGTTGTATCCGTAATTATACCCACCATGTCTGTTTCCAAGCAAACGAGATATCCCATATGTTGCTATACCTGCTCCTATCAAGTTTCTCGGCCTGAAAAGGTTACTCAGTCTAAGTCTTGCGTCGACATTGCTTGTTATAATACACAACACCAGAATACAGCAGGCAGCTTGATTAAGCTTCATTTTGAGGGTTCTGAAAAAAATACAAAAAAAAAAATACTCGTATGTATACACTATCGTATTGATTTACAAATGCTTCATTATTTCTACCATACATGTGATCAGTTTTTTAATTTGACAGCAAATAAAATATGAGAAATATTGGGTAAATATGCTAATTTTGTGATTTAATTAGCAAGAACCTTTATAGTCAAAATCATGTTATATATATTCGAAATCTTGTGATTTATGTTAAGAACATGTTCGTGATGTATATTCCAACTTATTTGATTTATATACTTCATCATGTTTTGTTTGTATGTTTTATATTCAAAATCATGTTTATTCATTTTAGAAATGTATGTTCAATATGTGAAAACAATACACAACATAAAATGAGTACATGTAGCCATGACGACAACGGACGTTATGCGTTTCGCTTTTTCCGTTACAAAGTACGACAGATAACCAACGATTACCCATGATACAAATTCCGTTGAAGATTTCAGCTACAGACAACACGTTTTTGAACAAAATCGTTACATTGTCAAATGCAGATATGAATACATTGATAACACAAATTAGAATAATCTAAAGAGATTCATATTTTATTGATATGATAAGGTAGCGAATAGAAAGAAATTACTTTGTTATTTCAATGAAATGTATTCTGTTTATTTTGATTGATGTCACTAGCAGTAAAATAATCGGATTGTATCCGGAAATCAGTTGCCGAACCATCTTTAAATGATTGTATTGTGTTAAATCCTAATCATGACATCCTTCATGATTTCAATCCTATTCATATTCAAATGGCGTAATATTTCATGAAATATGCTGCAGTATTTGTATTTCAAGGTATACATGTTATGCTTATCGTTTTGTATATATAACTTCTAATAAAGCAATACTAAATAGGATACACGCGATTCCTTCCGAAAATCACCACAACAGAAAAAAAATACTCATACAGCACGTTTAAGCTGAAGATGTAAAACACAATTTAATAATTAGTGTACAATATTTATTAACACTCTAATAAATCTGCAAATTACTGGAAGTCACTAAATAGTTCATATAGAATAATAAATACAGATACAGAACGCAATGTAAAGCCTACCTTTTGAAGCTGTCGAAATGACTCCAGGAATGGCTTCAATGCGTGCAGGATGCTCTTTTATACTGTTGACTTACGTTACACTTGTAAACATTGTCGTTATTGATGAATGTCTTAAAAAATTCAACCTCACAACAGTTGTGGTCAATAGCAGACAAAGGCGTGGCCTTTATCAGTGATGGATCTGCAACTTACAAATGTCCCCAACATTGTTATTTGTTTTTGATGTTTCGCATTTAACAGCAGTCATGGATGACGAGAACAGGTCAAAGTATTTCGTAGATCTCCATTTTATGTTGATGATTGAGGAGCAGTTATAGTTTGTTTGTGTTGTATCTAGTGTTAATGATGCATTTCCTTTTCTTTAGGTATTTTCAAGCTTTAAAAGGTTGCTGTGCAGTCTTTGCTGATCTTCACTCTGGTCGTTGTGGGTTCACGCTGTGGTATATAGGATCTTACACGAGTTTCCATTTCATATAAGATTAATGAAGCGAGTCTAAGAATTTTTCAATTTAGCGAGCCTCTGCTGAGCTAAAATGAAAAATTCATTTACATAATCAAGAAATGTAAAAAGCCGCCATTTTGACGCCAGTGCGAAAGTCTGTGACGTTATGTACTTGTCCTATGCGTGACGTCACAATTGAAACAAATGAAACTTACAGCCAATCACAGGGCTGATAGGTCATATTACATGGGTTGATACGCCAAAAAAATATAACATAGAGGATATATAATGGTGTCTGCAGTAATAACAAATATATTTCACGAGTGTGGCTAATATTTTGATATTTTCAATATCAAAATATTAGCCATACGAGTGAAATATACTTGTTATTACTGCAGACTTTCATCAGCTTTTGATTCCAATTTTTTGAGAATATGAACGAAATAATTAATATTTTTGAAAGTATGGTTATAGTTTTTACATAATTTAAGTATGCATCACCACTCATAAAAGAAACAATGGAAATCAACAATAATTGTCCAGACAACCAACCCGAGTTAAACGCCCCTTTTCAGCGGCGTATTACTTTTTTTCACAACGCGTGCCGATTTATAAATAGCTACAGACAGAAACTGTTTAATTTTATTTGGCATCATTACCTGTCAAACCTCGGTGACAGTTACAAAATTATTTGAAATTCAATCCGGTGTTTCAGGATGTAACTAATTCAGGATATAAATACATATCGATATTTATTTTTACGGTCAAACATGTAACACACTGACAGCTTCAAATGATATACATTAAAGCCAAGCCAATCACTCACTATCGTATTGATGTACGGTAAGAATTTATTGAAATATCAATTTGGGCCCGGGCGCGTTCGGTCAATGATACCGTGGCCCATGTAACAGATAAAAATTCGTAAAATTGGCAGTAAAATCTTATTTTGCATGCTTTACGACGTCATAATTAAGCCGATTCAATGGGGGCCGAACTTAAACGAATACCTGCATGTCCGAACTTATCCAATGGCAGGGCTCGTTCGACAATCCGATCTTCAAACAGGGAACATTATTTAATGTTCAAAAACGGATGTGCAGCCATACTTCCCAGAACGGACTTTAATAAAACTGGGCCGAACTTGCCCCGACCTCCCCTATTATTATGTCGGTCTTACTCTCATTAAATCTTATGTTTGATTGTTATTCCTCAATTAGCCGACCTTAAATAAGGTTTCTTTTATCTCATTCTGAAAGTAGTATTCTGAATCAGTAGATATAAGAGATCAACAAAAGCTTCGCTTTTTTAAGGCTTTGCCTTTTCATATCACAACGAACGTGTAATACGGTATCAATTTCCACAATCCCTTAAATACAGTTTGCATTTTCTATAGTCCTAAGTTGTTTTTGTTTATAATCTTATTTCAACAGCTCTATATAATGTGTTATTCAAGTTGTTCACGACCAGAGGTAAAATGGACAGAAACGTTCCAAACAACAGCATAACAACACTAGAAATACGATCTGAAGAAGCACACATTCTTAGGTATCTACTTTGGGGTTTTCAGTATAGATTGTGTCCAGTTTATCGTATATGCATGGTCGGAAGATTGTATTCTATGTACTCTTATATATATATATATATATATATATGTACTGTATAATTTGCACTTTATATATGCACTGTACTGATAAACCGCAAGGTTTAAGGTAATAAAGAATGAATGAATGAAGTTTAATTAAGCACAACAAGCAAAAATAATTGTTGTGTATCGTTTCGTTGACTTCTACGATATGCACTCTGTAACCTTCGTCACAAACAAACAAAGGGATTGAACATATCCTAGAACAATGGTTCAGATTTTGAATGACTCATGTCTCGACATACGATGTTCATTATTCAGATTTTGAATGTTGAGCAGTTCAATATTCAAAATGTGAATGTTCCATGTCGTATGTTGTATTTTGAACCAACCTCTCGAAAGTTAACTTGTTTATAATCTGAAAAATGTGACAACTTCAGATTATAATGAAAATTATGATTCACTTGCTGTTAGCAATATATTCATCAGTTCATTTTAAATTGTTGTTATATAAATATGGTAGATACATGTATCACACAAGTTTACATGTCAGAAAAAGTTATGTTTTTTCTCTGTATATCGTAAACATGTGAATGGTCGAAAAAAACACTCAAACACATGCAAATATATTTAACGTTTCTACAAACAAGAAGTATCTTCCTAAAATATATTTGTCTCTATAGTATAGGAGTGATTGTATTGTTTTTCTTGATTACCATTTTGTGATAATTGAGCGCATGCCAGCTGTCTGAACCAGAGGACAAGATAGACGCACCTGGGACCTTTATACAGGTAAAGTTACTGTCTGGAAACCAACAGAGATGAGCATTGTTCTCACTGCTTGTATCGCTGTAAACATCATAGATACAGATGAAAACAGAATGGGAATATAAAATGATAACCTAGTTCCTTCAAACTCTACGTATTTTGACTTGTTCCTTAATTGTATCGTAAAACATTTGGTAGGAAATGAAATCCAATTAATTTAAACATTGCAAAGAAGCTGAATGCATAGCGATGCATATACTTCTTTCCTTTAAATTTATGTACGTTATAGACATGGGGTCAACACTCTCATCTAGTGTACTATCATCCATTACGTGCCGACTGTAGGTATCAAGTTCAAATGAATGATTGCATGGCCAATTGAACATAATTAATATCAAGAAGTTACAGAGGACTGGGTCAAATCGATTACTCAATTTCACGGACAAGTTAACGTGTCAAGCTGTGGAGGAATATACTCAACATAAATTACACAGAACAAAGATATCGTAAGGATTGACAACTGACGTTCCCTTTGTTTTTCCGTATACTTCGTTCCTGTTGTTCTTAATTTTACGTATAGATTTTGACTTCCGTTTCTGTGTTTGTGTATAGATGGTATGAACAGATTTTGTTCTGCTGTAATATTTGACAAAGCCAAAGTTTTATAAGGCTTGACATATGTTAAGTAAAAAAACATTTCATTAAACCGACATACAATTAATATCCCAAAGCACCAGCATAATGATGTGCATTTCAACCATAGAAATTGACGATTTAGTTGTCAAGATAGATTTGAGCAGGGATAGAAATCGATAGCAGAGTTTGTTAATTTTTGAATTTTATTAAAATCACGAGGTTTCTTTTATAACTGGAAAATCAATTAACGTACTATCCCCATTCTAACACACCTTAACAAATATACTACGCTAATATATTTAGAAACATTGTATTTCCTTGAACAAAAGTACGTAGTAAATTGCTTTGTGACCTGCACTGGCGACGTGTCATTCTGCAGCGGACTGATCAATCGGAAAGAAGCCTTCAAAAGTCTGTCATTTGGCCCCGCCCATTCTGGCGAGCGCTCGATCTGTATGTTGTCGAGGCGGAATATTTCGATTGTTCGTAAACGTCCTGTTACCAAAGTTTATACGACACATTTGGATTAATATTGACTAAGTTCTTATATTTCCATGTCAGTATGCATACCAATCTGTGCTTATCGACAAAATCGGCGATTATTTGTATAGACTTGTGAAGAGTTTTGTGTTTTTGCGACACATGTGAAATGTTTCATTTGATTTCGGATCTAAGTAGATGCCTTCACACGGATGGAACGAACGTTTCAGTAATAAATGGAGGTAAGAACAAGGAATGTGTACTTTTTACTTTTTAATTCATTCAACAAATACATTTCATCGGTCTTTTCTGTTCTGTTATCTGCTAGCCTTATCAGCGGGATTTCACTAAGAGGCCATATTATTTTGGTTAGAAACGGGGCGTGGTTTTAATGCGATGGGAGGAGCTTAACACGACTGATCATCATCTATCGCAGATTAGAACATGGCCCGTATCCAATCAAAACACGCGTTGCAACGAATCGTGTTAGAATGACATAACAAGTTTTAGAACCTTGTCCTCCCATATCGTTCACATTTTATCTGAAAACCACATGTTTTCCCTTGGAAATGCAGTATGCCTGTTATCAATGAGGGGAAACAATTGCCATGAATCATGACATCGTATGAGAGATAACGTCGCAGGGCATTGTTACATGACGTCATAATTTAAAAAATTGACCAACGAGATCACGTCAAGGGTGTTAACCATTAGTTAGTAACCAACAAAGTCTACCAACTCCTAGCAGGTTCATCAAAAGAGACGTGGGTGAGGAAACCTATAGTGGTTGTGATAGAATAAAGCTTCTCATAGAAAGCACTCATTTATTGCGCGGACGAATATATTCACGAGTGCGCGGAGCACACCTTCCGTATTTTGTAGAGATCGATACAATTCTTCGATTTTGCAAGTACTAGGAACTTTTCAGTTCGACATGACAAGGGGATTCCCATAAAAAGTAGTTCCGGCTAGTAGGTGTTAACAACATTCCGTACGGAATGTTGTATTTCATGGTCTGAAAACTACTTGTATTACCATAACAAGATTTAACAGGTATTTTATAAATCATTATATTTACATAGCAACCAGCTCAGGGAATGAACTAAATATCTTGGTTCCGAAATATGAGCTTATTTATGATAAATGAAGGTAACTTTGTTGTTACACCTTTAATGTATATTAATTTATCAGAAATGTGATTTGAAATATAACAAATGGAGGAGAAAAACATATCGCAGCCACAGCAAGCAGACACAAAGTCAATACATAAGAACAAAATAGACCACAACGTTAAAACACAAAGACAAAATAAGAATGCAAATCTACATTATGGTATATAATCAGACAACATTTACTATTATCGCTATTTATTGTTTGTGTTGAAAAGCTAAACTATCGAAATATGTTTTATCGTTAAATATTTTGGAATGTGTTGGGTTCAGATTCGTGTCTCAAATAGGGGATATTTCACTACTGCTGACTCATTAACCAACTAGTAATATCTAGCAAATCGCGTGCGTTGATTAGGTAGGTTATATTGAAAAAATACACTCACACGAGTACAATAGTGTAGTGTAGGAAAAAAGAACGCTCCGTAATAATCATATATAAAAGATAAGTAGAGTTTCTACAATGTTTTACATAAATGATGGACGTGGGGTCACTGATTTCATTTAGTGTAATAGTATCCATTAAACCAAACATGCACTCCTGGACCGTGAATGAAGAATGGTTTAGCTATAAAAACAATATTGATGTATAAACAGTTAATGGAGTAATCCACAACACTAACATCTATAATCATACGTGCCGCGTTAGACAGGAGTACATGTATACTCGTCATCAAGATGAAAATACGATGTTATCATCAGACTTTACATTATGTAATGTATATAAAAAATCTTAAAAAATCTGGATTGCAAAGCAGGTATGATATGCTTCAATAAACATCAAATACATTTTACGGTCGTCGGCATTGCAATACCTCCCACTATGATATTTCTTTTCGGCTATCAAAAAAAGACAATAGAATATTTTGTATGTATATAGGACCGTAAGTGACTAGTTGGAGACATTCTGACAGGAGTCGAAGGTAGTGCAGGAAACCTATTGTGGTATTGATGTCCCCGCAGGATCAGTTATTGCTGTTGTATTAACGTCTACTCAGCTCCTGTTGTTGTATTAACGTCTACTCAGTTCCTGTTTTAATTTTTTTAATTTCAAAGTATTTTATTGACAATACATATATAATAC
>NW_018408888.1:1093203-1130634 GCF_002113885.1 Mizuhopecten yessoensis | reverse complement strand
CCGATCTCTCTCTCTCTCTCTCTCTCTCTCTCTCTCTCTCTCTCTCTCTCTCTCTCTCTCACCATCCTCTCTCCCTTATACATTCACACATACATACACCTTTCTCATCCACTTCTCGTTTCATTTAAATTCAGTGGATTGGTTACTATTTCTGATGGTGACACATACATTCCTACGGGAACCGTGTAACCAATTACCCAAGTTACTGATAAGCATCGTTTCGTCTTCGTCAGTGAGTTTCCTCTGGTCCAAAGACAATAGCCTTTTGTGTAAGAACCCATCAAAACTTCCTCCTGATTAGACAGAGTTCTTCAGGTGGATGCATGTGTATATGTAATGCAGTTCTGTGTCCACACACGACCGGGAAGAAGCGCGACGAATCGCCTTGGTTTATGAACACTTTGCAGTACATTAGACTAATAGTCTATAATAGCCTGTGTCCAAGGTCGTGCCCTGTCTCAGCTGTCCTGCAGGGTGATCTATAGCTGGTTATACAAGTGTCCGCAACACTAAGTAGACTTGTTCTTACACTCATTGCTCAAGGACTTGTGGATAAGTACGTATACCGCGACCCCCACCCTTGGTGTAATTCCCTGTCTGACCCCTGCGTTGTTCCTACTTAAGTTTATTAGGTTATTATGTCGTTGCTTTAGCATGTGAAGTTAATACCGAGAGATATATAATTTAGTAAATAGTTTTTAAGAGATGAGTGTCTTCATAAACACATAAAATACATCACCATGAACACACACAGTGAAATCGTTCAACTTCCAGCCAATTTTAATTAGCTATACAACCATAAAAATGCACATTATTTTATTATTTTTTATTTCTGTACTTAAATGGATATTTTCGACATCATACTATTACACATTTTTCCTTTGATTAATGAAACTAAACCTTGTCTTACCTATATATTGATTGTTACTTATCCAAAAACAAAATCTCAACCTTCATGTCGTTCCTTATTCTTACGTTTTTATTTCACTCTCTCTGTGTTTTTTTCTCTTTATTGGCGTGTACTTCTTGTGAGAATGTGATTACTTGCTGGTGACCTCTATATCTGTTTCTGCCAATAGCTTGGTAATCTATGTATAGAATATTAACCTTTCTTTGTGGAGTATATCTTGTGTCGGATTGAGTTGGTAATGCAATTTAAACTATACATTGATCATACGATGTACATGTATCTGCATGTAAACGTGGACATTAGCTTAATAAACATACACTTTTGTGATGCTCTCTCCTGTGCAATACTGCCACATATTCATATGTATAAATAGATAAACCTGAATTATATATTAAAATGTATGGCCTAATTGATTGAGATTGATGTGTCAGCTGCCTTTTGTGGTTGTTAGTTATAATTAATGTTGTAATGCTTGAAACTGAACAAATGTATATACATGGTGTACATGTAGTAAGGTACAATAACTACAGGATCTACCTACTCGTAAGCCATGACTCTAGTTGTTACTGCGGTACATATGTGTTACCCCTGTGAATGTAGAGTCAGCTGGGTCTATACTTAACAGTTATCGTCGGTTTAGATTGACTGTAGACTGGCCACCGTCTCGAAAATATGGAATTATTTAGAAAAAATAGACTAATATCTTTGATTACATGGATGTCTGATACTGATTTCCAAACTAAGGGGAGATAAGCTAGTGGTACTAAGTTCCAAACTAAGGGGAGATATGCTAGTGGTAACTAAGGGGAGATAAGCTTATGGAAACTTAGGGGAGATAAGCTAGTGGTAACTAAGGGGAGATAAGCTAGTGGTAACTAAGGGGAGATCCGCTAGTGGTAACTAAGGGGAGACAAGCTAGTGGTAACTAAGGGGAGATAAGCTAGTGGTAACTAAGGGGAGATAAGCTAGTGGTAACTAAGGGGAAACAAGCTAGTGGAAACTAAGGGGAGATAAGCTAGTGGTAACTAAGGGGAGATAAGCTAGTGGTAAATTGCAGCTGGAAAGTTTTCAAAGAAACACTGGGGACATATTGATTTGTTCGTCGGCCATTTTTGTCCTGCATTATTAAGTAACATACTCCGTGACTGTGTTTGTCTGTTGACCAATGAGAGTTGTCTATGCTTAGGTATATAATATACACAGAGAAGTACGGATGGTTGTTTCCTCACTCCTAACATATTTCTATCAAAACTCATTTTGCCGTTTACCATTTTATCAAAATACTAAAAAGACACGTGGATAATAAAGGCATGATGCAACACTGAATGAAAGATTACTTTTCCCTAGCAATGTTCATTCCATGCAAATTGATTTTGCTGTTAATATGTACCAGTACATTAATATCCATATTTGCTAGTGAAATACCAAATTAGTCAATATGTTGGTTGCCCAAGATGTTTCAAAATATATTTATTGCAGATGTATATTGCTCTACGATTGACTTCAAAATACCCGTTTTAAATAATGTATCAATGCACTTCGAAATGGGCATTTGGTTTCTATTCAATTTATACATAGCGTCTGTTCAGAAAATAAATTAACACACGGGAGGTAAAAAGCTATAACAATACCAGTGGATCATCAACATTCCACGGCACAATAGGTGTCTATCGAGCGCTAATGCACCAATCTGACTCCATTGTTCACATCTACAAACATACTTTTAAAGTTTTTACAAATAAATGAAAACTTCCCTTAATGAGAGAAATGTGTACTGTCGGGGCCACTTCTGCTATGAATTTGGCTTCTTTTCCACGTAAGAAACTAGTCCAACATTTCTTTGAAAAATAATATGCATATTTTGCAATGTTTGCCTGCTCGAGTTTTATTGAGCCTGAATGAAAATTGTAATACATAAACCATAAACTTGGCTTTGTGTCTAACTCAATCCATTACACCGACCTATTCAGCTTGAAATACCGTCTTTAACGATATATTCATAAATGACAGATGTTACTGAGGCATATTGGTACAAATGTTTGCACAAGAAAATTCAATATTTTCCTCCGTATTGTATACCTTGATTTATAGTGTAATCTGTAAATTATTTCTAGTTTACAATGTACGGAACAACACATATAAATCAAAGCAATGCCCAGTGTGGTGTATATAATTGACATCGACTTTTACATTCCTGAATACCTGAACATTGTTAACCGAACAAGGTATTTCAGTTGGGAGGCATACTAGTTAATTGCTGATCAATGAAATATTGAACAGAAAATATTTAGCATACTTTAGCACGGACAAATCTATCAAAACAAAGGCGAGACACATCTGTTTTCTAATGAAGTCTAATATACATTATTGATCAATGCAGCACATTATAAAATGACGTCCGTGTTTATCGATTTCGGGACTGAGGCCATCTCAATTTACTGTCACAATGGCCGATAGCCAGGTTTGTTGGGGTATAGTTTTATGGTAAGAGATCAGTTTTCTTATTATTTAAATTAAATGAACCATATAACTCCATCATACACTTACATTGTATTAGCGCCTATTACAATGGGATTTCATTATCGACCATAATAAAGAGGTTATTCCTTGACCGACATCCCGACTTTAGTTTGAGACGGGTTTTTTTTATCATTTGGTGTCCCTAACATAAGGAAAACTCATTACATCAAATTGTGCCTCTCATTTCCCGTCATAGACGCTGTATACAGTAAGTCTAGTTAGTAAACCGTATAGCATCTTATCGGATGTTGATTGGAAAATGTTTGGTCTTTTCTCCCTGGCTGTCAGCATAGGTCAACACTAACGGTTGCTGATACTGGACCTAAAAACAAATAGTCATCTTCGATAATTTAAAGTAATTTATTATAGAAGGCGTCATTGAGATGAAATACTACTTCCTTCAACAACAGTACGTTACCCAAGCGTTATCAAGCGTAGAAAAAAGACAAAATCTGGCGTATAATACACAAATTGAAGTACAGATAAACATTAAAAGACGCTATACAACACCAAATCGATGCAAGTTGTGCGTGCATCATGACTTAAAGAGCCACACGTTCGAGCACTAATCGAATCAACAATGGCATGGCCTCGTCAATAGATTAACATGGATGTTCATTTATTACATATTTATCGAGATTAAGGGCCCAGGTCCGTAAATCAATGGCGACTTTCAGCGAACGTAACATATCGTCGAAACGTCGAATTTATTTCATGAATATTTTTCATAAAATTTGAAATAAAATAACAACGGGTTCATGTTTCGTAGATTTTCGTGTTTATTGCAAAAAGAGGCAAACAGTTTGTCAGTCACACTGGACAGATTGTGACCACATTCTCATCAATCATAATTTACAAAATATTGGAATTTCTCTTGACTATTCTTACAACAAACACATTTCAACACACTTATCTTAGCGAAACACATACATTAGGTTCCTCATACAGATATTCGTTGCACAACTCGTACATCAAATGATCTTCTGTGAACTCTCCATAACATATACCAACATATCACATCTGCAGAAACCTATCAAAATCAAATGCGAATTCAAGGCTCTGTAGATATCCTGATAATGGATATTATATCTAGGTATTCAGTGATTTCTTATTCCTGCGAACTCTTTTAGTCATTCAGCTCCTCATACTCTCTTATAAAACCGTTCACAACATATAATGTCATGACCTTGGCAACGGATGGGAGGTCACCATCCCAATATCATACGGAGGGTGATGACCTTGGCAACGGACGTGAGGTCACGATCCCGATATCATACGGAAGGTCATGACTTTGCGAATTTAAGACCGATTATATATTCAATATATTCATATTCACGATATGGGCTACCAATCCATGTCAGACACTCGTAAACAAAAAAAATCACAATCAACAAAGACATCAACAGATAATCAGATACCCCAGGCATATGAACAATAACGCGCGGGTTTCTTACTTTATTATCCTTGCCATCCTTACACCTTCGTTACTCTGTCTTTATAATACATAACATGATAGCATGTGTACCATACCTTTGTACAATAATGTTCAATTTTGCATATTAATGAGATCATTTATAATCATGGTCCTTTTTCTGAGAGACAAACAATGTTACGTGTAAAACAGCAATGGATTTTTTTACATGGCGTTCAATCTTACATTTTAGTCGAAGTTTATACAATTCACATGTTCACTCACCAAGCACTTATAAAACGTACACTGTATACAAGCTCGAAAACAGAATGCCAAAACATGCCAGAATAAAGCTGAACAGATGTAAAAGATTATCAAATTCCTCACCATAAACTGTTGGAATGATTAATAGTTTTTAAGGTATAATTTTGACTAGCAAATTTTCCCAACAAAAGTATCACAAATGGAGAAGTTTTCAATACACTCACAAAGACACTGGACAGTTTGGTCCTCGCACGAAAATATTTTTATTATCTCGTATACACCTTTTCTCCGATTAGTTGAATAAGTCATTTGGCCGACGACTTAATTCCTTTAAGGGACTGAGACTGAGACACACCTTCCCTGGAACAGTCAGCAGATACGGACAGCCAGAAGAGACGGACAAACTGATATCACATGGCCAATGTCACTCCCGCCTTTGATATGTTTGACATACGTTTAACGTTAGAAGAGACATTATGACCAAACACCATATACACATGATGTAAAATATTGCAACATGTTTGTTTTTGTATTTATTGCTTCAACTCATTTTTTGATTCTGGCAAATGAGATCAGAACAACTTAAACAACGATAATATACTTAAAGTACACCTTACTAAACGCCATGGCAAGGGGATAGGAGCACGGTGACGTTGTTATAAGCATATGTCAAAAATGTCAACAAATATTCGAAGCAACCGTAAATGATTCTGGCAGGAAAAAATGAGAGGATCATCTCATGTATCTCCAGAAAATAGAAAATAACGTAAAAGTCACGTTAATTTGGATCTCCGAACGTTCTTTTGTGTGCAATTACAACGTTCGGGAATGATCATTGTGATGCTGGTATATTTCAGGTAGAAATATAATCTTAGGTACACACCATCTTCAATACAGAAACAAATCTGTAGGTTATCACATGTTTTTTTCCAACCCAAAATAATCTTCATGGTGATATTTGAAACTCCTATAGATCCTCGTGATTTTGACAACAAAATGGCAGACAGATAACTTGTCCTAGTCCAAGTGTCCGCACAAATAATGAAAGACTTAGAATGTCACAAGGTCACTCCAGCGGGGCCGGCATTTCTCCACACAGATTCCTGAATTATGTTCAATAGGAATTCGAAAGAGAGGTAATATTCCTTAAGCACAAGCAAAGACAATGCTTAAACAACTGGAAATATGTTTTTATGTATATCACAATTTTATGTCACATGGACGTCATATGGCCTAGCAGACATCTGATGGCCGCCTGTGACGTCACGATAACATCATACGTCACGGATGAAAATAGAAAGACACGTGGGTGATGTCGGACGCTTGCACTGAATAAATACTGTATGTTATATCACATTTAGATATCGGCGCCTTCAATGTCGACCAGGTTCTTCAACATGGACTTGGCGAAAGCCATGCGCTCCACTATGTCTCTGCGGCAGCCATCTTGAATGATGTGGACCATGGGGTAAGTATTGGCAGTCCTATCCTCATCAATGTAAGTCACGAAGTAATCATTCTTCATGTAGCTCATGATGATCTTAGTGTGGTCGTCGAAGAAATTAACCTGTGTACAAAAGTATAACATTAAAATGTGTTCAATTACAAAATAATGACATAGGGTCAAAGTTTCAAACTGGGGTCAGAAAAAAATGTAAAATATTACCCTTATTTTAACCCGTACATAACAGGGGCTCTTGTCTTATTTCATTAACAGTTCAACAAATGGGGTAAAAATTAGGACCTTTCTCTTTTACCGCCTTCAGTTCAACTATCTAAACATTTCATTAAAAGGTGTGAAGACATTTATCTATCTTTTATTATCTAAAATATAACTCTTATAAATTATAATACAGGAACAGAATATATGATTCTTGACTTATTCAACCAATAAGGATTAAACATCCAAGCGTTCTAGTGAATGTTAGTGATTTGTATTCCAAAACAACATATCATGATAACGTGTTAATGAATTTCAGTGATTTGTAATCCAAAACAACATATCATGATAACGTGTTAGTACATTGTGGCTTTCTATTATACCAGATGGCAACATTTCATATAGTTCTGAAAGATTTTATATCGGCGACTGCACATTTTCCATTGATCTGTTAATCTCTCTACGAGTCTGTGGTTATGGACCATTGTTTAGTGGTATAAACATACCTGTAGTGTTCCGTCACTCAGATACAGCACGATAGCTTTTCCGGTCCGGAACCACTTTTTGAGGTAGGCAGTTCCTCCCCACACGTAGTCATCCGAGTCTCTGGACGTCTCAACGTTACCACCCTGTTAATCAGACAAAGAGGGTAGTAATTTATCCCAGAAAAACAACATAAATATAGAGCATGCTTAACGAAAATATTGTCTACCACACCAAGTCTCCATCTAAACTGTGAACCACTGTGAACCACGCCAAGTCTCCATCTAAACTGTGAACCACGCCAAGTCTCCATCTAAACTGTGAACCACACCAAGTCTCCATCTAAACTGTGAACTACGCCAAGTCTCCATCTAAACTGTGAACCACGCCAAGTCTCCATCTAAACTGTTAACCACACCAAGTCTCCATCTAAACTGTGAACCACGCCAAGTCTCCGTCTACACTGTGAAGTGTGCATGCTAATATTTCGACCGGTCAACTGACATCTGGTTGTCACATCGGACATTCATGTCGAGTTGCTTGCTAAGTTTTTCCTATGACGCTTAAACAAATTATGACAAAACGTTTTCCAAGGAATTTCGTGTGGTTGAAGTGAGTAAAGGGGCACTATATATTTTTTTTTATATATATATAAGTGACGTATTAATGCCGTGACTGCTTACCTGTATCAAGTGCTCGTCCATGTACCTCGCAAAGTACAATAGCAGTGTGGTCTTCTTCTCCAGCTCCTCTGGCACGCACTCGACAGTGAATGTAGACAGCTTCCCAGTCATGTCATAATACTGGATTGCTCTGTAACACATACACATGTTCCCATATAAGTAATATAACAAAGATGGGACTAGTGGCCACCATATTAATAGTACGTCTTAAATAGGGCTCGCATTAGTAGCATGCGTAAGATAGGGCTGCTATATTAAACATACGACAAAAACAGTGCTAACATTCTAACAGACCGCGCTAAAGCAGGACTACTAGTACCGCCTCTGTTGCACGTCTATGACAGGTCTAGAAAGTAAATAGCATGTCTAATGTAGGTCTAACATAAGTAACAAGTCTAATGTAGGTATAACATAAGTAACATGTCTAATGTAGGTCTAACATAAGTAACATGTCTAATGTAGGTCTAAAATAAGTAACATGTCTAATGTAGGTCTAATATTAGTAACATGTCTAATGTAGGTCCAACATAAGTAACATGACTAATGTAGGTTTTACATAAGTAACATGTCTAATGTAGGTCCAACATAAGTAACATGACTAATGTAGGTATAACATAAGTAACATGGCTAATGTAGGTCTAACATAAGTAACATGTCAAATGTAGGTCTAACATAAGTAACATGTATAAAGCAGGTCTAACTTTAGTAACATGTCTAATGTAGGTCTAACATTAGTAACATGTCTTATGTAGGTCTTACATGAGTAACATGTCTAATGTAGGTCTAACATCAGTAACATGTCTAATGTAGGTCTAACATAAGGAACATGTCTAATGTAGGTCTAACATAAATAACATGTCTAATGTAGGACTAACATAAGTAACATGTCTAATGTAGATCTAACAATAGTAACATGTCTAATGTAAGAATAACAAAAGTAACATGTCTAATGTAGGTCTAACAATAGTAACTTGTCTAATGTAGGTCTAACATAAGTAACATGTATAAAGCAGGTCTAACTTTAGTAACATGTCTAATGTAGGTCTAACAATAGTAACATGCCTAATGTAGGTCTAACATAAGTAACATGACTAATGTAGGTCTAACATCTAACATAAGTAACATGTCTAATGTAGGACTAACATAAGTAACATGTCTAATGTAGATCTAACAATAGTAACATGTCTAATGTAGGTCTAACAATAGTAACATGTCTAATGTAAGAATAACAAAAGTAACATGTCTAATGTAGGTCTAACGTAAGTAACATGTCCAATGTAGGTCTAACATTAGTAACATGTCTTATGTAGGTCTTACATGAGTAACATGTCTAATGTAGGTCTAACAATAGTAACATGTCTAATGTAAGAATAACAAAAGTAACATGTCTAATGTAGGTCTAATATAAGTAACATGTCTAATGTAGGCCTAACATTAGTAACATGTCTTATGTAGGTCTTACATGAGTAACATGTCTAATGTAGGTCTAACATTAGTACCATGTCTAATGTAGATCTAACATAAGTAACATGTCTAATGTAGATCTAACAATAGTAACATGTCTAATGTAGGTCTAAAATAAGTAACATGTCTAATGTAGGTCTAACGTAAGTAACATGTCCAATGTAGGTCTAACATAAGTAACATGTCCCTTCTAGGTCTAACATAAGTAACATGTCCAATGTAGGTCTAACATTAGTAACATGTCTTATGTAGGTCTTACATGAGTAACATGTCTAATGTAGGTCTAACAATAGTAACATGTCTAATGTAGGTCTAACATCAGTAACATGTCTAATGTAGGTCTAACATCAGTAACATGTCTAATGTAGGTCTAACATCAGTAACATGTCTAATGTAGGTCTAACATTAGTACCATGTCTAATGTAGATCTAACATAAGTAACATGTCTAATGTAGATCTAACAATAGTAACATGTCTAATGTAGGTCTAACATTAGTACCATGTCTAATGTAGATCTAACATAAGTAACATGTCTAATGTACGTCTAACATAAGTAACATGTCTAATGTAGGCCTAACATTAGTAACATGTCTTATGTAGGTCTTACATGAGTAACATGTCTAATGTAGGTCTAACAATAGTAACATGTCTAATGTAGGTCTAACATCAGTAACATGTCTAATGTAGGTCTAACAGAAGTAACATGTCTAGGTCTAACATAAGTAACAAGTCTAATGAAGGTATAACATAAGTAACATGTCTAATGTAGGTCTAACATCAGTAACATGTCTAATGTAGGTCTAACATTAGTAACATGTCTTATGTAGGTCTTACATGAGTAACATGTCTAATGTAGGTCTAACAGAAGTAACATGTCTAATGTAGGTCTAATATTAGTAACATGTCTAATGTAGGTCCAGCATAAGTAACATGACTAATGTAGGTCTAACATCTAACATAAGTAACATGTCTAATGTACGTCTAACACAAGTAACCTGTCTAATGTAGGTCTAACATAAGTAACATGTCTAATGTAGGTCTAATATTAGTAACATGTCTAATGTAGGTCCAACATAAGTAACATGACTAATGTAGGTCTAACATAAGTTACATGTCTGTGACTCGGTTTCCATATTAGAAGGACGTCTAAGGCAGTGTCACGATATAAATGGTAAATTTGGGATAGGACTACCATATTAACACCAAGAGTTGATCAAGACTTGGACGTGTTAGGTAGGGTCAATATTAGAAACATGTCTAAACTATGGCTACCATACCGATAACATGTCTGGGTTGTGTTTGGATTATTAGTGATTTCTAGAATATGGTCACTTTATTAGTCACACGTCAAAGACAGTGTTTTACAATATTAGTGAGACCACGGTTCAAATGCACTCATGTTGCAGATTAAATTAATGCCAAAGTAACAGTTGAGCACCATCAAAATTGTTTTGCACTTCAGAAACATCTTTAAAGTAACTACACAGACTTATGACTGTGCCTATTATATCGATTTATTACTTGCTATAAGAATGATCTTATTTGATCGATGATATTGATTCAAAGTATACTATGAGCAATGGTATTTACTATTAATAATGAACTAAACTGAAGCTCCTTATCATTGATTATTAACTTAAAGGGCCGCCCTCTATTGTCCATACAAATATGTCTTGTTTAATATTACAACATGTTTGCGCAGAATGTTTACAACATATTTTGTATTCGATCAATACTGATCTAGGGCCTACAAACACAAGGGGGGACGAGCTTTGATGTCCTAGCCTCCTTAAATATTGTCTCCAATGTTGTGACTACTGCTCTAAGTGCGAGTTGTCGGTGCGACACAGGTAGTTCTATCGTGTTTATGTGGACGGACAGTTGTCCGAGGGGCTTGAATTGTTTGGTCATTTGCGACAAGGGTCTTATATGTAATTACTTCCACCATCTTGACTTGATAACCGTTGCTTGTCCTGTCAAGGTGTTGGCCACACAGAGTAGAGGGAACTTTGTGGGCGGAAAACACGTATTCATATTTGATGATAGGCTATCTATAGATACCCGCACGACCCCGTATGTTATCGATGTGTGAAAGGGTAAAGTACTGGACTCCAGGACGACAGTGATATAACATGTTGTAAGACTTGATCTAGGAGGAAGTCTCGAATAGAGACATATTGATACGATATCAGATTCTGACTCAGAGTGCCAAGTATCATGCCTTGTCTTGTCCTGTTTGTAAGAGTATTATATCCCTGGTCGGTATATATACAACGGCAGGTAGGTCTGGGAATGTTGACAATGTTATTGGACGTCCATTGTTTGGGGTACAGATAGCTTTATAGTACCCAGTCTGCTCCTGTCGACTGTGACGAGCTATTACATTGCATACAATATCACGAACGCCACAGTGCAAGACTGACGCGAGGGCAAACCGGTTCACGAGATTAGGCCGAGTTTCGTGCATTGCATAATACAAGCCATTCAAAGAATGCTTTATGCAACGTATATGCACATAAAGATAATAAAAATCTTGACTGTGCACTTCAAGTCATGACGAATCAATTTGAACACCAACGACGCATTTCTGAGAAGATTCTACGTGTAGTCGCTATTCCTACTTAAAAGAAATATCTTATATTCACAGACAAAATCTGATCAGAGTAATTATCGAGTTTATCACTTAAAGAACAATGGTCAAACATGGAATTCGGTGGCAATGTAGAAATAAAAGCGTGCATCAGACAGATTGGGCTATACTCGTATTAAACTCCCATAACAACGCCAGCGTTCACCACGTGTAGCAGAACCCACGAGTACAATGCACTTTCCTAAAGCATGGCTATGAAGTGGGTTTTAATTCCAGGTATTATGGCTCAACTCGGTAAGGGTACAAACCCATTGTTGGATGCTGATAGCGTTGTAAGAACTTTGAGGTAAATGTATATTTCCCCTTAAATCTTTGGATTCAATTAAGGTGCGCTTTGTCGTGACATCAATACTTGGCACGTGCATTCAATGTCAGTTTAAATATTCTTCCAAAAATGAGAATGAACAGTTCTTTGATGACTGAAACGAGGCATTTTTATTTTCTAAATAATTATGAAAGCAAACTAACTCTTAGATAAAAGCTATCTAATTCGATATTAGGTTATCATAGTAAAATATTTCGTTATCTTACCTTCCGTCCGGTGACATCACAATCCGTGACGTATCATTGAAGAGCACGCCAATGGCATCGTTGGAAAGTTGAAATCCGAACCCGTATTTATTGGAATAATCCACCCATTTCGTCACCCAGACAATTGTGGAATCTCCTACGGCAAGTGGATTGCTCGTCACCTCTGCAAGCGAGAACAATACAGAGAAATCAAGAAACTGTATGAAATGATCACTATCTAAACATCATTATTTCATCAAGACTTGTCAGTAAAACAGTCGATTTTTATCGTGTGTTCAGATAGCAGGGTAGGTCTAGGGACAGTATCATCAGGATTCTAAAGCATTACCAGAATTCATAATATAACAGATGCAGACAACAGTCATTGTTTACATCTATATGTTAATGTGATTTTGTTGTTTGATTTTACAAAAGAGCAATAACATTGAGTTGACTTTAATTATTGAACAGGATGCAGAAATGACGGCAGTTCATTAAGATTTCAAAAGAAATTTACCTTTTGGCATATGTTCAAGACATGTTTGGAGAACGTCAAGCAAATTAGCGGCCGTTCGAGGTTTTGGAGAAAGATCTGAAAATGCAAACATGTAAAAATTTATAAAGTAAAGGATACCACAACTTAGCGAAATAATTTCCTGTAAAACAATATTAGTGCAAAAACGTGTTTTTTTCGTTTTATTTTGTTATTTTGTATAAGATGCTCTTTCGGTGAATTGCATCTCGATTACCTACCTCGTTGCGGTGGCGAGTCTGATCTGTCAGATCTATTCGACCTTTCTGAGACGAGTTCCCTGATAGGTGATTTGATTGGCGGGAAAGCAGCTGGAGACCCTCTGTCACTGCCCTGTAACAGTGACAAATTCCATGAGTACTGGGTGATGGAGTTGTATTTGCAGGATGAATGGGGAAAATGTTGGAAGCCTTACATGTTTTCCTATAGGGTTTACATTTCCCCACATATCTCACATTTTAAAGAACATTCGGAAAACCAAGTGTGATATGGCATATTAAGAATAATGTGAACAATGATATCAAATGATAGTTACCTCCGATGTCTTATCACTTTTGTCGGATCTTGCAGTGATTTCTACCTTTCTAAAAGGGGACGTGACTCTTTCTATAGGATCTTGTTTGTCTGGAACTGCATAGGATTTAGGTCTGAAAAAGGAATCAACATAATAGAACGATGGAACATTCCCTACAGTTTTGGAACAAATGGTACATATATATTTGCAGAAAGGCGGGTTTAATAAGAAAGAAGTCAAAAGCATAAATTTACAGGACAGAATAGACAAGATAAACTATATCTGCAGGAAGGCGGTTTTAATTTTGATTGAGCCATAAACAGTCAATTGGACTTGTATATTGGGAAACCCAAATGCACGTAAAGAATATATTTTCTCATTTTCCATTTGTATACATCACTATTCACTAGAACTTCATTGATGGTGTGTATATCGATATTCGCGTCACCTCTTGTAATATCGGGGGGTGTTTTACCCGTTGTATTAGAAGTTGAGTATCGGGTTTTGTACACTGTTGAGTTATATGACAGTTTTTTTTATTCAATAGGAAGATGGACGAACATGTACGTTTTATATTCTGTATGTCTCTGACTTCCTTGTTTCCGACATATACCCTCTCGTATACTATTGTTAGCCGTCAATTGCAATCTCTATCAATCGGTCACGTGTGCTAATACCGAACAGGTAAAAATTGTCCAGCAAGGTACATTGTTTGGAACAAAGACAACACCACCGCCTACAGGTAGCGGAATGCACGTTATTTATGATATACCACACATATATCCACACTCTGGACACCTGCCGATAATGACAAGTCTCTCATTGCGATCACTGAATATTTCATCAACTGGAGTGGTTTAATATTGATGAATAAATTATTTCCCTGTGAAGAGAGCTAAACTTCATTCTTGTGATATTCAGGTAATAGAAACAGATGGTGCTTGTTGAATATATACACAAGTTAATATGAAATGACTTTACTTATGGCCTAAAATTATATTTCTGGTCACGTGTCGTTAGGTACATGCAGCTGCGGAAGCTGAGGTCAGTGAAGTTAGCACGTGCCGTGATTTTAATCGGTAAAAGTCAGCCACAGGTGCTTGGCAAATGATATTAACAATTCTGTATTAGGACTAGTATTAATGTGTCCCGTCCCTCAGTGATGTCAACGTTATAACACTATACTGGTAATATCTGCTTTTAAGAATCTTTACTATCAGCCTTTTTAATAATCTGTTTCCTCGTTATATTTGTCTGGGATAGTTTTTCTCCTATACTGCTAATCTGGTTTGAAGGTTTAATATCGATCGGATCGCAAGGGATAGTTGTCTATCTCTCTAAATACAGACTGAGACTTAGTCTCACCTTCATGTTCACAAGTCTTAACATACAACACATGCGGTAAACTATCCTGCGAAGAAATAGTAGCAGGTACGGTATACTGTGTAGGATGATTTAGTAGGCCTACCAAGAATTCAGGGATCCATGACTAATTTAAAACACTTAAAAGGTTCAAACTTTTTTTAAATATATATATATATACTGTCGAATGCTTTAAACCCATTACCTAAAAAGATTATTAAGTTAATGTCATAACACAACCTTTCCGCACCGTATTATAAACCAAAGGAAATGGCAGTGTACAAAATGTGCTGTATGACTAATATCAGTACAGTATTCATCTTTTAAATTGGCAACGAAAAGTGTGCGTACGGTATTGAATCAACAAATCTAATAATGTACCCAAGTATGTAGTAATACACATAGCTTATAGAATAATTATTTACAAGTATGACGAATACATTTCTAAAGCAAATGATAAGTGTGTGCTTAGTATTAGCCCACGCGATATATACCTATATCAAGGTATGCTAACAATTTAAGGTAGAATCCCACGCTATACAATGCCTGACATACCTCTGGCAGCCCCACTTTATCTGTGTATATCTATTGTGGTACAATAATCTACAAACCTGCTATTTTATAGATACATATATTTCGATCGAACAATTGAGCGTATGATAAGGAGAATCTACCTTACACATTACCTACATACCTGTTGATAATTAGGATATAGTTAGAAACAGGTAATATTTGATACCATACTTAACAGAAAGATTCCAAATGTCTAATGGTTGACAAGAATTAACATTTAGTTCATACCAAATATGTTGGACCACCATGGGTATTTTTCACACGCCAATAAATTGTATTAACATCTTATTTTCTTTTCAACTTATGAAATTCGACCAAGGATTAAGTAAATGACCTTGACATAAGTACACTGGGTCTTGGAGAATATCAAACACGAACGATTAGAAACATTCCGAGGACATTTAAAGTTAAATTGACATATGCATATAAATATAATCTCTATTCAAAACAAGACATTTACTGTGTTGCTGGTGAATATTTTGGGCACTGCCTCAGGAAAGAAACGACTTTCGCTTTTTATTTTTGCTAGGTAAATTCGTATATTCAACAGGTAATTCCTCTGACGGCTAAGGTGGCAATAGTTGATCCGATTAATCTGCTTATCAGTTTACAAACGGATTATTCCTATTATGTGTTTACCGCGGTATGTGGAGTATGCTGACATTTTGGTTCGTACATAAACCATCAGATTATACGGTTGTCTTTGTATGTAGTTTATATATATATGGTTTAACGTTACGCTTTAATTAAATGTCTTAATGTATGAAAATGACTATTTTTGGTTAATTATTTTAACTTCAATCCATCAATCAGTCATGACTCTTGGTTAATATAACGTAAAATCTTAAATCAAACTTTTTGTCGAAAAAAAACACATTTTGTTTGACTATCATCATTTAACGAATTATTTGATAATCAGAGTTCATATACGACCGTATGGAAGTGCATTAAATGGTCTTTCGCTGAATGCATTTTAATCAGAGTTCAGATGACATGAAATAATTGCAATTCGTCGCTTTAAAAGTGGTCTTCAACATGACAGGTCTTTTAATAGAAGTAGTCTCTCTTGCAGGGTTGACTATAATTATTTGTTATTATATATATATCATATTATTAAGTATGTATCGGTATTCAGAATTTAAAGCTTCTGTTCCACAAGCAGATTGAGAAAGCAATTATAACCTCGACACCACTTTGACAGGAAATTACTATGTGCTTTAATCTCAAACAAAAAACATGGTCTATTTTTCTCTTTTATTTTCTTCCCTAAATATTTAAGGAATGTCAACAATCCTATCATTTTGAGAAAAGTTTCCTTGGAGTCAAGAACTTTCTCATGAAACTTAGGTCAATAGGGAAATTATCAAATAATCTAATAACTTTTAAATGTAAATTTTATCGTTAAATCCTTCATTTTGATAGAATTTACCACCGTGCCCAGATGTCTTCTTCCCTGAAATGACTATATTAACATTCCATGCATATTGAAATGTTGTCACGAAATAATTACCTGTTAAATTTTGTGTACACTGGGAATTTCGGTACCGCATTGCAACATGAGGAAGGCAACGTCTTTGGCAGGTATCCGGAAGTAAAGAAATCGTCTGCCAGAAACTGGTCTAGACTGGGACGGAGTTCTGGTTCCGGCGTGAGACACTTTTGGATTAGATTTTTGGCAGGACCGGATATTGTGTTCGGCAATACGTAAGAATTTCCGGTGATTCTGACGTATGTTTCTTTTAGCGTTGACGTCTCAAATGGTGGACGTCCTACCAATAAGGCATACCTGTTGAAGAAATATTATTGTTGTGAAAGTAAAAACTATAAGATAGATAAAAAATAAAGGGCAAACACACAAGAACAAAACTAGACCTCTATATAATATTAACACTTGCCTGGTTCAAGTGCAGATCACAATTAATGTGTGTAGCGCGTGTTGTCTGTAAAACCCCGTTCTGTAATAATCTTCAAATGATTCCAAAGGCGTCATGATTGTTATCTGTAAGATTCATCTACTCCATAAGTTTACATTATACAGCCTTTTTAGAGCCTGTAGCTAGTCAGCTTTGTTATTTGACTGTCTTCTGTACAAAATTGAAGACCTGACAGTGAAAATATCGCATAACCATAAAACTTACATTACACATCCGAGAGCCCATACATCGGCTTCGTAACTGTGACCTCGTTTCTGAAGTACTTCAGGTGCAATATAATTTGGTGTACCGCATACCGTCCTGCCAAAAAATATAACGAAACATAAAATTCTAATTCGCCGAGATTGCACATATAAATGATACTTTCATGAATAGAAAAGTTACAAACATGTTGCAAAATGGAGTATAATTTATTGTTTCATACAAATTTAGCAGTTTGGTCGAGATGATTAAGCAGAGTGCTATTTTGAAAATTTCTTATTTATCAATTTAGTGGTCCATTTTATTAGAAGTGACCTACATTTTCTTTTCTCCTTCGTAGCCGATCTTTGTGGCTAGTCCAAAGTCAGCTATCTTGAGTTCCATGTCCTCGTTGAGGAGCATGTTTCCGAGCTTGAGGTCCCTGTGTATGACGTTGTGACTGTGGATGTATTTGACGCCCTCTACCAGCTGACGCATGTAGTACCGAACTTCGATTTCTGTGAGCATCTTCCGGTGTTTGAGCATGTGCACAAGCGACTGAAAGAGCAACGACATAGAAACGTTTACATTACCTACCAATCGGAAAGAGCTCAAATTTCATTTTAAGTAAAGGCAAACTTGTTCTATATTCAGTTTTCAAAATAGGTTTAGATAACTTCTGCGGACCTCGTCGAAAATATATAGGAGATATAATGATCGGTAATGACGGGGAATCAGACATTTTTATTTCGTTTATTACATACATGCATCTCAGTATCCTAATTACAAGTGGCCGATTATAAACATTTTGACTGTTGGTTTGTTTTCACAGAACGCATAAACAACTGCATAAAGATGAACATCAGTTTTGTATGGATGTCATAGGCGACCCAAACGGAAGGTGGATGGCTTTGATTGGCAACGGTAGCGAATCCGTGCTGGAGATAAGGATGGCATCATATTACTGCTAAGTGGCATACATCGCGATTCGTTTCTACTCTTATCGGGGTCCAAGGAACTCTCGACTTGTTCTTCCGACGCCACATAAAACTTCATTAAATATTACACGTTATACAAAGTAAGGGTGCATCTATCCTAAACTATCATGAAACTGACGTGTATTGGGATCCTAATTTGCAGCCAAAGTGGAAGCTATGTCAAAATATATAGATATTTCTTTCAGTGTAACGTTCGAAAAGTCTATGAATAGAAACTAGACACGTTTAACTTCACACTATCAATAACAGTTTATGATCTCTCGATCATATGCAGTATATCACATGTTATCATGAGCCGGGCATGTCGAGAGTATATTTTCTTTATTGTCTTTGTTCGTCTGTCAAACATTGCCATGGACTTACAACAAAATTATGATAAGCTACATTTACAAGTCCACTCTAGAAGCCAGGAGATGTTTGCTGACTCGTCAGGTAAGCGTTAACGTGATGCATAGTCATGAGTAGTCATATCTGGTCGTACTAAACACCGACCGGACGAGATAGGCTCTGCGGAATACCAACCTTCTACAGATAACCGTTATCATACAAAAAGACCTAGACATACAAGTTTAAGTCCCTCGCCCCATCGACTTCAAATTTAATTGCCACTATCGACATTTAATCATGGCCGACCTAGGTTTTACAAGGGTGAAGCATGGGTTCCATATGAAAAATAATTTCCTTGGTAAAAAAAAAAATCATATTTATCGCAATTTAGTATCCTGTTTACCGCCCTCTTTAACCTTGTAAAACGAATTGATAAAATATGAATATTTATGCATAAATTGTGTACGATTAATGTCTGTTTCCGTGTATTTAGAAGTGACGTTAGAGATATAGTGTAAGACAGATTGGATTTAAATTTCAGTTTCAAAACTATTTTATAGCTTTAGATTGTGCAGCACTATGACTGAGCACTAGGATATGACAAGCCTGTTGCTTCAATTCAATAGTTTGAATATTTCTTTCCCTAAGTATGAAAGACTATGTCTGTATCACAATTTAGAGCATGATTGTACTGAAGTATTCTACTTATAAGTATGATCTTAATTTGATGGATGAAATAGAAAACCAAACAAAAAGAACCCTATGAGTGCAAGTTTTTGGTTTTCAAAACTGAAGTCAGTTCACATCACGTACACGCCAGCTGTACTAATATATAACTTGGCTTTCTTCATTGGAAACATTTTAATTCAGCTGATCAGTAGTGTGAAATTGAACATTAGCCAATCTTCATATCAAATTCTATAAAGTGATTACAAATACTTCATTGATAGAAAATAAAGATTAAAATTTAATTTTGTCGCTGTGATTATGACACATTCATCATTCACGTCACATAAATGTTCAATCTATAAACGATAGTTCAAGAATTCTGACACATAATTTGTAATAATCTACAACTAAGAGACAAACCAGAAGTATTTGATCATTAACGAAGGAAAGGAAACGTGTCATTAACAAGCTTTGATATTTTTTGTGACCCTATTGAAATCCGTTGAAGTGTAACGGTTTCCTTCTGATAAAGAATCCGATTTACTATATATTATGCGTCTTTAATGTCACAACTGTGCCGCTTTAAATGAAGACATGGAAGAGAGGTTTTCGTATTGTTATCTGCCAAACAAAATACAAATCCTATTAGACTTATTTTCATCATACCGTCTATATATGGTTGTGTGCTCTTAATTAATTACTTGGGGCTCCGTATTAATGTTTGCTTGTTACGAACAATGACACCGTTAGCTTGTCTACCTATCATAATAAAACATTGCCAATTATATCAAGGGAGTACTTGAAATTGCCTTATCGCCATCTTACACGTTTGAAAGTTATTCAAGTATCAATCTCTCAATAGAATATTTCACAGTGATTTAATCTCCGAAAATATTGCATGGATTGGATGTTCATGTGTACATAGTTATGTAATTCAACAGCGTTTATTGACATTTGTTTTAGATAAGCAGCGAGTTGTCAACAGTTCTTAAGTATACCAGAATTAATAAATGCTGCGTATAGGCAGACAAGGACCTTTCGTCTCATTGCTGGCTATATAATATACTGGTTAGGTAAAATCGATAATCGTTATTTACAACATGATCAAGACATCGCCAGGTAAAAGCACAGGGTGAATAGAAGAATCAACAGGTGCGAATGCGGAGTTCGGCTTACACATTTTAAAAAACAAACACCTGACATTTTATGTTCCTTATAGCAAGGTGTCCCCAACTATTTTTTACATCTTGATAAGTCGCCCCATAAACTGCCACTAAACACAGTGCTTCCTAGTGTTAATGAGCCGTCCCAATAAGTGTAAGCAAGGTCATGTCCTATGTGTGGCAATATCAGTTTCTTTTAAAAAAAATGGAAACAAACAAAACATCATAGTCAATACGACTTACAGTACATACACACGCGATCGGGGCACAACCCCCGTGGGAACATTTCTGACGTGAAAGTCACTTAAGAAGGTCATAATTACAATTCAAACAAACATATTCTGTTCTGAACTGTAAACAGATTTTCTCAAAGATGAATTTATAATAAAATTAGGATCCTCGCATCAGTGAATGCTTAATTATTTAATCCTAGGGGAAGTTTGACATAGAAATAGGCGATCCGTCAACGCGGTGTACGTTTATTTGGCAGCTGTTAATATGCAATCATGTGCATAAGTTGGGACATGATATCAAACCCGATGTCCTCAACCGCCGATCTTTTTTTTATCTGAACTGTCTCTTACCACACAAACCTTCCCTGTTTATGTATCATTTTACCCGAATTTGTTATGCGTGAAAAAAATGTTTCGAGTTCTTTTCTTTTAATGTTATCATATAACCTCAGGCCTCACGTGGAAAAGGTATTTGGACAAGTTGATGCGACACTTCCGGTGTCGTGTATCGCAAATTGTAATATATTCCTATTCCCTTCTTTGACCTTAATAACATATAAACATGTATACGAGAGTTGGTTTGGTTACTCTCACTATTTCAACTATTTTAGATATGTAACATAAAAGTTGTTATTCTCTAACTGTTGAATAATGCTGACGAAGTCGCCTGCCTTCTGCTACCTTGGGCAATTACGATTGAATCAGATTGCAATGCCACGTTTTCAAAATGTGACATAATCCGATATTTCCATAAAAAATATGAATATTTCTGGTTTCAAATCGGATCAGTTGTAACCAGCTGTCAAAAGTTTTACACATCTTTACGCACAAGTGAACAAACTATTTTAAATCTGGACATCTTGTAAGAAATGTCAAATGTATGTTTTTTGTTTTTTGCTGTTTGATATATCATGATGATTCTTGATTATATAACCTACTCTTGTTGTTTTGTGTCTAACTTTTGTTATTGTAGGCACGACATGTCTTACATTGTTTTTCCCATTAAACAGATAAGCTATTATACTGTACACGAAATAGCGCTCACAGTGGTTTACTCGGACATGTTTATAGACAAGAGGGATTGAACTCTGCTGACCTTTCTACTGCAGTTTTCAAGCACCAGGTACACAAATTCATCGTCTTCAAAGAAGCTATGGAATTCTACGACGTTCCTGTGCTTCATGTTCCTCTGTAGTTCGACCTCTCGAATGATCTGAAATAAAACAAAAATAAATATAAGCAACTACTTCATAAGTGATAGGAGACGTGAATCGGAACCCGTCAATAAATTTTTCTCGTAGCCATTATCGATATATATATGGCAAGCCCAGGTGCCTTTGTGTACGAACTGTCATGGCCGACAATTTCCTTCTATGATAGATTGCCTGACCTAGACAGAAACCGTTTATGTCGACCAAATGGCTGTTTCGTTCGATTTATGGGCATATACATGATCGTTTTATTGAGGAATATGATTCAGGATGTTTGTATTTTATACAATCCTTGTGTTGAAGTGAGCTACAAAGACCAATCGTGTACAAGTTGTCTAATGTCGACAAGGTTTGATAAAAAAAAATGCAATTATGCATAATTCTATTTGCCATTTATTTTCATTTTCCTTAAGGGATATTTCCTTTCAAATAAATCGCAGTGTACATGTACTTCAATAATAGTCGAGGGGTTCTGAATGTTTTATATTATTATTTAACCACCCCTAAATTAATCTGTCTGGGTTTATTTTACATGTCAAAGACAAACAAAATGTCATTCGATCTCAATCGGTTGAAATTCAACCAGACAAGCAGGTATGAAAGGACATGGCCCGATTGTCCTATATAATTACCTGTCCATAACATCAATATATCACTCTCTCTTTGTACTATCGCTAGTCTGACAAGTAATCTGAGATTTCTAAACGTAAAATCCTTTTACCGTCTAATAAAACATGCAGCTTTCTGCACCTATAGACCTCTACCTTCAGAAAAGTTATGGCCCTCCCCCCACCTCTCTCTCTCTCTCTGGGCGACACAACACACTGGTATATAATCTTTATTTAAAGTCGAGACGTCTAAATCCATAAACCTGATGAGCACCATACCTGTAATTATCTTAATTGCCACTGGAATAGGTTACAGATTGTACAGGTAATCGTCGAGAACAATACACAGCTACGACGTAAGGCTATTTATATGGAATATGGAGTTTGCTGGTCATAACATTGCACAAGACGGGACAATATAAATACACGACAGGACACGGGGCACTACACTCCGAGCTATCACTATCGATTCAGATCACAATACACGCTGATACCACTCCGCCTTTTGGTCACGTGAACATGTCGTTCAACATGTCCGCCGTTCTTTGATCACAGCACCGTAAAACATTAAAACTAAGCGATGATATAGAAATAATTACAATGGTATGTTTTACTTTATTCCGAAAGGTACTTTTCATTCGTGGTAGACAAATTTGTGAGCTGGTCGATAAGGCGACTTCCGGTACAGTCACATCAATAATTTTGATTATCTAATGGTTACACTAACGGGAACGGGCGGATATGGGTACTATTTTATCTATCGTTTATCAACAGCTCACTGCTTATTGCGGTTTATAACGTCATTAATATCGTGAGATCTTAACATAACCCATTAAAGAAATTGAAGAACTGTATTTGAGCCTCTTTCTTTTCAGGATTTGAGTCTGATGACATCATCTCAATACCAGATTTAATTTCTTACATTACCTATAAATCCATTTAAATGTATTAAAGTGAGAAGCTTGTAGCTTTACATTACGTGTAAGTTTCAGTGTCCTTTGTCTATGGACGCAACAGAAGCATTAACATGTGTGTTTACCTGTTATAACTAGTGAAGCGTGAACACCATAGAAACGTCTGCATGTTGTACACAGACTCACAATGGAGTTCTTTGACCAAGAAAACATAAACGTTTACTCTTTGAAATGACAAAAGGACGAAATAGATTCAGTGTTTCTATTAACTCTTTACAAGTTTCTTTTCTGGAGACAACCCTTTCAATGGTCGTGGTGAGTTATGCTGCTAAATTCGACACACATTGAGATAAAGGAGACCAAAACCATTTGGACGTTTGGCACAAATGTGACTCAAGACTACTAAGTGGCGTATCCGTTTTGTGCCAGTGATCATTTTCCCGAGTGAATAGGCTAGCGTACACAAAGACTTTTAAGACGCTTTTTTCTTTTCGAGTTCTTTCCATCTCCTTATCTAAGTAAAGAAATAATTACATATCACACGCTTTAATCTCTGTTGACGTGTGTCAGTTATACACGACTTGAAACAGTCGTGTTTAAATTAGCTTATTTATTTTAGCATACATAACATATGGTCTGAAATACTTTAACAGCGTTGTGGTGATACACTAAACGTTGTCGGTTTTTAGCCAGTGTATATCGGTGAAATGCGATCTTAAAATTCTATTTTCTGACATGTTTTCGAATTGGTATATCATCAATCATAATTTAATATGCATCTGTCATTTTATATATCGAAGAGTATGCATAATAAGTCTAATGTCTGGCGTGGAACAGATAAAATACGAGTTTTTTTTAAACAAGACAGATGTGTTATCATATCTTACTATTGACATTGAACGTAATCAGATGTTGACACAATGTATATAATACCTGAACGTCCTACATAATATAAGTATTTACATTATCTGCATTGTTATGTGTCAGTTATGCAATTTGCATCTGTCTATTTCCATCACTCGGAAAATGCATGAGACGAGCAATTATGTGATCAATTTCAAAACTAGTTTTAATCTTCTCGGATACAAATAGAAGTGTCTCGGCTATTGTTTACAGCATGTTCGTGCTAACCTTCCCTAGTTCAATGGACAAACGAATTTACATTTTATTAAAAAAAAGGATTCATAACAAATAAAATGCAAATGAACGTGTTTTCGTTCGCAATTTTTGTATACCTTTATAACAGTTTAAAGCACACTCATGGCTAACCTCCTTTAGTGTAACAGGTACCCGCCGACTTTAGCCCACATTCTGACGTCAAATGTAATCCGCTTTAGTTGGAAAGCGGCAATTCACTAATCACATTTCAATAATTTGTGTTCTTTAGAAATATCATTAAACCATCACAACAGCCTACAAAGACCGACTTCTTTTAGTACTTAATTTCATATGTCTGGTTATAATACTAGGATCGTTCAGCAGGTAGCAGCCGTATTAAATGCAAGCTAATCTTTAAAACTGTCCTCATTTATCCAAAATTATAATCGGTAATACCCCTATTACAACATATCCTTTCATCTAAATTTCGGTATAGGATATTTCATACTGAATCATTTATAACCGAAAAACACAGCGCTCATTTGTGTTAGTCTACGATTTACGGAGCCCACATAAAATAAATTACTTCAGATAAACACTGATTTATTTCCTACTGTAAACTACGAGTCAAATTAATAGGTAACGATACCCGTTATTCCCCATAGGCTAGCTATAAATCGATGTCTCGTCGGGTTAAACTGTTTCGGACAATTATTCTACCTTTGTAGTTATTGGCGAGCTCGTCCTTGGTACAGGGGCACGGCCATAAAGACCGTGGACGCCCGACTCGGGACGTACCGTATAACAATAGGCCTCTTGCTCTGAGGGACAAATTGAAATATAACAGAAGAAACGATGAATTGCATTGATTGTCCTGAGCTCATAAAACTTGACCACAATGGGTAAAGGCATTGGGTCCTACACGTCGGAACAATGCCTAAACTGTCAAACCATTCATCTGGGTATCTAGTGAAAGTCGGTTCAATGCGTTTTGTGTTGAAAAAATGTGTCAGTTACTTGTATCTATAGAAAAACAGCAGTCGCAAAAATGTGTGTGTTTTGTCTGTCATATTGAGACGGTTTCTCCTGTACGTTTACAGTAGGCTGGGGTGTTAAGATTCCTCCGATATGGCCAAAACTGATCATGTTCTGATAATATCGCTTTGTCAAGTAAATCTACCCTAATACAGGAGTTTCAACCTGTAATTAAAGCTTTAACCGGGTGTAGCAATCATTAAAAACTGTCATCGGTACAATCATTGATCGTTATAGCTAAAACACCTAACCTAACATTTCTTACTCAGGAAAACAATCTTTTAATCTCATCAGATAATCACTCTAACAGTTTAGGTATTCGTTTTGTGACAAGATTTCCCCGTTTTCCCACCGTTTGTCACATGTTTAATTTAGCATGACGTGCTCCTGACATGAAAACAATCCAATTACTCAATCGAAGACGTTAGAAACCTCCCGTCATCGAGAGAGGCACCCCCGTGGAGGTTGGGTAGGTGATATGTTAACTACACTGTCTGATGACTCAGATCACGTGTTAAACATCCCCTAAGGTGAAAGTTCACGAAATTCATTATCATGTCTGTCCAAGGACGTAATGACCAAAGCCCATGGCTATTCCCTATGGTCGGTGGCCATTGTATAAGCGCTTTCCCTTAGATGTCTCGTTTCTTGGGATTTTTGAGTAAAAAGCCATGAGTTAATTTCCTTGCTCCAACAGATTCTCTGTATTATCTGTATTTAAAACTTGATGGCAATTTTATGAATGCCCGACACTTCCTTTTCATAAAACATATTCTCGATCACCGGCGAAGATTTTATCATTTCCGGTCTAGCACGGCCGAGCGAGTCCAAGACACCCTTATGATTTGTTGGATGCCTGGATGGTCATGGTTGATTCACCACAAATTGGACAAAATTACATGTGGTGTTATACGTGAAATTGACTTATGGGCATAGGACCAGCGGTATTTTATTTGATCTATGTAAAAGTATACAGATGAAGATTCCGAACGGCACAAATAAGAAAAGACATCGATCTAGATTGGGTAGCCTGTGTCGTATACTGGTGTAAGTGTGTAGAAGGAGTGTACGAAAATGTTAAAGGATCGACGTTGTATACATGCCAACATATATACGAGTTCAGAGGGGGGCATAGGGATGATTTGGTTTATCAGCAGATACACAATCTCGAACTACGTGCCTCTTTTGTTCATCATTACAACACGCTGACAAGACGTACAGTCTAGATCCTATCAAACCATTCTTCAGCAAATTATAACGTACAGATATTATATAAAAAGTAACCTTCTTTTGAAATAACGGTGAAACTGGTGCGTTTTTTCTCGATACAGAAAGCAGTTTACGTGCCATCGATTTTAATCTATGAAGGGTATTATACACGGTTACAGACCACGTCTAACTCGCCATTTCCTATCGTGAGTCATACCCAAAACTCAAAGACGATCGAGTCTACCCTGATTAACATGCCCTATATCTCAATCATTTTCTCTAAAGTTGTTCAATATTTGAAAAGGTAGTGATATTAACTGACTGGCAAAGAAGACCGGAAATACGTTATTCTGTTTTTCTAAAGCGTCAGCAGACCTAGCAGTCCTATTTTCTGTTAGCTTAATGAGATGTTTCCGGTTTTATGTTCTTTTAAAAGTCATATATTTTAAAACAGATTTGAGTTTTTGAATTTCTAGTCGATAAGAATCAGATAACGTGAAGTTGATAATACTTTTAAACAAGTTAGTTACTGGTCATTGCAAGCTATAAAGTAGTTTTCATATTCCTCGACCATACTGACCAGGTTTGGGTTCTAGTTACCGGTGGTCCCTATTTTACCTGCGCTGGGAGTTACACTGTGACATAACTACCGGCCTTCGTTCGTAACCAATACCTGGCGCAATGTTCTACAATGTCGAAGCATCAAAACACTGCCGCAAGATAGTGAGGAACACGAGCAATTTACATTAACATTACATATGGGAGTTTTAATCCTGAGGTTATCGAGGGAACATGTCGGGAGAATTAAGACTGTCTGAGACTAGGTCAAAACATTGCGCACCTGGCTACAAGCTTTCACCGTATCAAATTAAAGCGAGATTTATTCCACGTTAATTTTGCAGATGTTTGGTTCATATTGACACGATAGCTGTGTCCGTGAATCATTTTACTGATATGAATGTGGTAAGCCGATATTTTTTTATTTAAATATACCCACAACGAGTCAGTTGACACTGGAAGGTTCAAGTAAAGACGAGGTAGTTTTTCTTTGCATCACAATGGCTATCCATTATTCTTTAAACCCCCTACTGTTTTTCATTTGAACAAGGTTATTGACATAAATTTGCACACAAATTAGCAAATCCCAAATATCATGTGACTTCCAAATCTTTACCTTGACTCCGGCAGCAGGCACGAAGCTGAAGCTGATTGTTTGATATCAATAAACCATATAAGATAATTACCTTCTGTCTTTGGTGGGGCTTTGCTATCCTCGTTTTGGAAACAATTTTCCCTGCATAAATTTTATTTGTGTTTAAATCCAGCAATTCATAGCATCGTGCGAATCCACCCTGAAAAACATAAACAAACAAACATGAATGATCAATAACTTGCCATGAACAAGTCGTCAAAACCAATACGAACATTAACAACATCAGACATATCTAATGGGATATTTCTCGTTTCAAACAGGATGTCATTTTATTGAAATTACCCAATGATTTGCTTCGTTTAACGCTCCTCTGGCGTGTTATCCGCAAAGCATTACTATTTTCAGTTTGGCATGACTCCATGCATTTGATACAGGCGAAGAGAGATTGGTGATTGCAGACTAAAACAAGTTTATTACATGATCAACATGAGATTCATTTGTTTCTATTCTTAGTTATCGTTGGGAATAAACAAACATATAAATACATTTCATGTTTAAACAAACAGATAAGATAAAATCAGTTTTTCATATTTTGGTTTTGTGTAAACGTTGCACTGCGCACGCTCCTAACGTTTCGTTATTTCCCCGAGATCTGGTTTGGACGCAATGACTTATTATATGAATGTTGTTTCAATCGATAAGAAATTAATCCTAGTGTAATCGCAATTATCTGTAATGGCTTTAATAAGTGACATCATAGCCAGCTAGGCTTCCCTCTAAAACACAGGCTGGTTCAGAACAGTGCAGCTACACACAACTATGTCAACAATAAGTGGCATCATAGCCAGCTAGGCTTCTCTCTAAAACAAAGGCTGGTTCAGAACAGTGCAGCTACACACAACTATGTCAACAATAGGTGTCATATGATGCAACTACTGAACAAACACATAGATGGAAAACTGGGTCAGTCTGTTTAATCTTCATCAGCAAATCTATATAGCGATACATTATTTTATAAATACTGATAAACTATCCAAATGGGTTGATCACGACTGAAGATAAGATAACCTGACACGCACAAGTTTACACTACCTTGACATTTATCATATGCAGTTGTACGTTATGCTGTTTGTAACTATGCAAAATGTATTACATGTGATCATGTTAATTATTGAAAACTTATCGATACAACCGAAACTTCTGTGTGAGAGTTTCTTGTAACCTCACTAACGCTATTGACAGGTCCCCAAATGCCGGACGCGAATCCGATAACATAGGCAAGAGTCGGACACAATTTAGAACCCTTTATGAGCATAGATTTCAAAGAGTAATTATTGTCGGAAACAAAAGCGGTATCGGTCTTCACAGATCGTCACTGGCGATAGGCACATGGAAACTACTTCTCAAGTGTTTAGGGTTAAATTCAATTTGTCTTGACTTTTAAATTTCAGAAACTGAGAAACTGTGAAAAATTTGAGGTTTGGGTATCACGCCTAAACGAATCCACATTCCGTTGTCATCACGTCAACAGTATCGTGTCCAGAACGATTCAATAGATCATGAAACTTTAACCCAGCAATCGTTCATCAATCGATGAACCGATTTCTAATTAATTGCAACCCTGACTGGTTTCAGACAAGGGTTGTAAATATGCATAGGTAAGTATGTAGACTAGCCAGACCACCACCTGATCGAGCTCAAGTAGCAACTGGAATGTTGTACATGCCAATTTCGAGAATTAATAGTCCCCGTAACAATACATCGGATCAATGGCCCTAGATAAACGGGCGGCCATCTTTGTGTCGCGTGCAGACCTTACATTAAAGGTATACTCTAGGGTCAGTTCGGTCGCAGGCCACACAAACAGATAGGAAACGAACTGACAGAACCATGTCTGGACCGGACTCAAATTAAACGCTGAAATCAGCAGTCATGATTATGGAATTTAAACAGAAACAATAGACACAACATTGGATGTTAACCTGCGAGTCTTATACTGTTTTCCCGTTGGTACTGACGAGAAGTTTCACTTCATCTTCTAGTTAACATTCATTACTGTGCCTTGAATAAACGAACATCTTGAATTCTGTACAAATTTCAATGAAGCATCAAACAAAACATGACTGCTCAGCAGATGTGTTCCCAGGAAAAAATGGAAGCCCGATTCATTCAGGAACACAGAATACAATATGTACAATTTCATGTAAAAAAAATACTCAATAAGTGTCATTTTTTATGTGCCTTTGACAAGATGTCAACGAACAATGCCGAATGATCTAGATGGTATGCAGATAAAACATATGTTGCCACACAGAACAACGTTTTTCATTGGTTTTTTGTTTTAATTACAGAACGCTTGAATAAACAATGTATTTGACAGGTATCGTAGTCTGGTAATATTTGACTCTCTATCCATACCCACTCGTTACCGTACGAATTCGAGCAGACATTTTTGTTGTAAGCCAATATGTTTTTACGAATGGATCAGTCGGTAATGATACTGTGCTAAGTACGAGATAATCGTGAGAATGCCACCTGTATTCCTTAGAATACAGACCTAATCACTAAACAAGTCCAAAGTGGTTCTAATGTGGTGAACTAGAGTTCAGCATAATACAGATAGAACTAGCGCTCTACATACATTTCTCTACATTGTTGATCTCTCGCGCATAATAGGGACAGTCCTGCATAGCCTATACATAACCTCTAGATCATATCATAATTTACTCAAATTATCTGGTATGCTTTGTATGAAGTTTTTAACACCAACTCGGTACTGTTTGTGCAGTAAATGAAATATAAAATTCGTTTTTCAAATGACGAAGAGACCTTTATGATAATACAAACAAGGACTGCTTTCCCACGCCCCTAAATGAAGGTCATACACAAGGGGTTGTGAAGTGATTTCGGAAGACATTCCTTTAAGGACTATTTTAACCCTAATTTTTCACGAGACAAGCACGGACCACGAGACAACAGGCGGTGAAACAACTGTAGGGATAAGGTTGCATAATCATACTATTACAACATGCTGTAAGGAGTTACCAAAAAAACTGAATCGACCTAAAAGTTTTCACACGCTCATCTGGAACCAATTTACCCCCAGCGGGAGTTGTTTAGTTCTACTTGATGTAAGCGGAGGAAAAAGTGTCACATTAACAGCAGTAGCTACAACAAACTGATTTCGTCATGTCTTCAAATAAAAGATGTTCTGGTGAAATTGGATATTTCCAACACTTTCATCAGAACACTTTAGTGGCCTGATTCAACCCTTCTGTATATAGAACATGTGGATAGAATTGAAATAACAAATGTCTCACTCTGGTTTTGTAAACCATAATCTGCGCCAGTCGTAAATAATACCGTGCATGCATGTATCATTCGCGGGTGAGCAAAGTACGTGTAAAATGTAAATATATATAAATCCTTCCCCTCCTCCCAGACACCGTAACCTGAGACTGAGGGATCGCTGCTATAAAAATACTGCAGCCCGAAGACAACCTGCTGGGAAAACAGATGGGTTCAGCAGAAGGTTTTTTCATACGAATAACATTTCATACAACAAACTGCCGGAGAGCACTTCAAGGATTTTAGCTTTCTACTTAAAAGTTTGAAATAAAGGAGGTTTTCATCAACCGACCTGTAGGCTTGAGATACATGAGAGAAAACGGCCATCAGTTTTCTTTTAATGTACAAATATCAACACAAACAAAAGAAAATTACTGCATTTTTAAAGTTTCGTTTCAACTGGAGATTTTTTCACACAGATTTTTAAGGCCTTGGGTAGGTGGTTTTGCATGTTCCAGACAGTAGGTTCCAGCCTACCAATATGTCGTACAGACGAATCTTATTGCCGTATTTTGGAGATAGATATCACCGAGAAGTCTAATATTGCTCGGTACTGCTCTTTTTCAAGATGACGTTGATAAGGTCATAGAACGTGAACATCACATGCATACAAGTCATATTTCTTTCTGCTGCATCACGTCATCAGCCCCTATAAGCCATGTAATGGTCGTACTTCTATCTTCTGTCAGACGTGTACATATATTTATCTTAAATTCAAAGTCACGTGAACTTAAGGTGTACTTGATAAATGCAAGGTCTGGTAGGTCTCGACCCAATTTCCGCAAGCTACGAACATCACAGGGAATTCAAGGGTGAAATAAATGTCTTTCAAAAGGTTTATGCATTTTTTTCCCCGTTCAAGATGATATTTTTACACATTTATACTTGCCAAAGATGTTTAAGGCGAATCAAGTAACCATAGATAAAAGGAGTAATCGAAAATAAAATAGCAATAATCCATATAAACAACTTGATTCTCAAGTTCAATCAATAGGATTCAATGGGTTTGTCGTTTTGTCAATATTAACACCTGTGATACAGTTCTATGTATAGGTAAGTCGTTGTCGACACAGGTGAGAGGTAATTATATATAGGTATACACCAATACATGTATCAGTGACAAGAATTAATGTGTTTATCGACATTTGTCCCTATCCGCCAATACACATTCCTCTAAATTTTGTCTCTATACAGTTAGTAGCTAAGACATCGCTATTTTAGTCAAGCATTTTCGAACTGACCACCATTTGACCACCGGGGCTTCCTGTTATAATGATAAAGACATTAATATCCCAGACGTGTGTCGTGGTAGCTAGCAGACGACACACGCTTCGGGCGGACACTTTACCATGCAAATGTACTTACAAGTAACGCCTGTTTGTATGCTGGTGTTTATTCGACCTTGCATGGTGAACGACAACACATCAAAGGTGTCATTAAAATACCGAACAGGTAAAAGAGATATTTCAAATATTCACATTGCCAAGTACCATTTGACATTTCAGGAATCTAGAAAGAAAAAAACTGTATCTTTTTAAAATTAGATCTGACGAAACTCTGCCCGGGGCTGTCACAAGATGGCGGACAATCCATCTCGTGTCTGTCAGCCTCGCGACCATGCCTGACTGTGGAAAGTGCTGGGCCAATTGACGTCTAGACATCATCACGAGACTTTGATAGTGAAGGACCTATCTCAGTCCATAACAAGTGGTAACTCACAATTCCTTGTAAAATATGACTAGTAATGACATACACACCATCAGGCTAAACCTCAGTGAAGAGACATACAATAGAAAGCCTCGAATGCTTAGTGTTTGAGACTGTAGTGTCATCGAATGTTAAAAGTAGTTTCCAATATCAAATGTATGTGAATTTTATTTCAATGACAATGCGACATTGCATGGTGTTGCCCTGGACAGCTCATTAGCGGGATTGCATATTGACATAACTGCCATTTGACAAGCAGATGACGCCAGTACAAGGTCGAACAAACTTGCAATGGCATCGTACTATATTACTCTCTGGCCACTTTTATCCTCATTCAATCATCATTTGATTATAAATGTGCCTTATGTATTTGCGACATGGCGCCACGCTTCTCTTTTTCGAAAACACGTGTACATGAAACTGGAATCACAAAATCACGTGAGTATCGATTCGATATCGTGATGCGGAAGCTGATTTCGTAACAAGCTTAAATGTGGGCTCAGATCTTTACCATGATGACGTGACATCGGAGAATATAGACTTGACATAGTGTTTATAACCTAACATTGATAGAGAGAACGCCCTAGTTTCTAACTAAGCTGGTCGGTGCACTAAAACTGCGGAAGAAAGTCTAACGTACATATAATGGTATCTACAATATGCATATCGTAAATGCCTTGTTGCTGCTAGAAAGGACCATTGCAAACTTTTCCGGTAATAAAATTAAAATTCACATCCATAAACTAAGTTTCAGTGTGTCTTCCTATTTCTCGAAGCTAAATTCCTGAAAAATACATTTTCAAAACCAGGTACAAATCACGGTTGCCTGTTTTGTTCTACCCTGAATTAATTTCCCAAGAAGAAGAATAAATAATTTTGCAATGACATGTTACATGACTGATATAATAGAACGAGAGACAATTTTGCAACGTTTGTGTTTTTTCTTCATTATATTAAATCCCCTAAAACTTGTCTGAACAAATGACAGTAACGACCACCGAAGTTGATTCCAGTCAATCGAAGTGAATGAACTTTGTGGAACTAGCATTTACAAAAGTTTCTGCCCAGGTCAACGATTTTCAGATCTACGATATTTAATTCTTGATTGAGAATTCAAGACATGAGAACCAATGATATATCATGATATCGCAGGTGTATGCTCCTCCGAACGTCCATTCTTCGCTGGCCGTGCATGAGGTGGTACGTGGAATATTAACATGATTAGAAGTTTAGATATCGGAGGTATGCTATCTCGTCACAATGCTACCCAGGTTGATTACCATGCGTTAGATAAGGCCGCTTACGAGTTCCACTTTGATTAGGCCCGCTTAGGTGTCGGCAAAGGATCAAGATCATCCTGGTGTTTGGAGGGAAGCATGTTTGGGCCAGGTTTATGTCCAAGATTATGATGTGTTACCGAAAGTGACAAGACAGATTAAGTCGGAAGTAGTTGGCTTCTGTTTCATCTCCTAGCCATTTAATTAGATTTCTCCTGACATTTAAAACATGTACAGCAGGGGACTGATCTGTGAAGACACATTTTCCATTTAAACCCGATACAAAAAAAAGGATATATAATGTCGCTGAACGTTATATTGCCTTACTACTCCGATATTTGTCTGTCGAATATAACGAAACCATGACTATACACGTGTACAAGTGTACTTGCATGGCTAATCACTTGGGGGGAAAAAAGGGGGTTTCAGGAGAAGGGCTGAGATGATTAATCAACAAACGATGTCTTACCTGAGCGGTAATTACGTCATAAACCACACAATTGAACACCTGACGACGTGAGTGTATAAATAAACTTTTAAACCTGAATGATGTTTATTTAGTTCCCACGTAAAACCACACTGGAATGTATGGTTAAAAAAATCCATGTTTATTCCGAAATGCCTGTTCCTTTTGCAAGCATTCATGAAAGTGTTTGATGACCTGTTAATAAGTATTCGAGGTTCTGTTTGATTTATGTTTAAGACATTTGACTCAAGGAGCATGCAATTTCTAGTTAATCTGTTACCAAATCAGTCAATGTAAGAGAACATGGTGGATGATCCACTCTAAATTACGCCTTCAACCTGCTGAGGTGGACTCGTAAGTACCCTTTTCCAATACAAGTGTCCCTTCAAGCTAGATTCTAGTACATAACTTCCGGTAAAGAATGATTTTCTCAAAACAAATGGTAGAAAGGATGGGTATGACACTTGTATATTTATTTAACAGTTCAAATATTTGTTCATACACATTGTATACAATAGCCTGTCGTCCACAAATAAAGTCCTATCTCTCTCCATGGATAACTAGCAGGTACTCGGCAATCGGATTATAAGGGCGAGCACTTGTACCCTTCGTCAATGTTTATGTACAAGGCGAACCCCGTCCAAATTTATCCGCTTAGTGAGAGCAGATTATAAGAATACTCCTCTGACACAGGCAAAATTGCTTAAGAAATACACTGTGAGAAAATTTAATATGATGTAACATTCCATTATACAGAAAAGTACGAAACTAAATAACAGTACTTAGTTCGCCTCCATAAGCGGTTTAGCTACGATTAAGAGTCACCGATTCGGTATTTCAAGATTTCTCAACAATACACCTACATTGACTATTTTTTGGCAGTTTTTCCAGTTCTGAGTCTTTATCCACTCACTTCAATACTAACCGTAATCTAACTGATATAGAAAAAGAACAAACCAATTATCAGAGACTCAGTTAAATCAAACAGTAGAAGACTCCCACCATTTCCTGCCCTGATCGGTTACGGTAACGACACCCTGTCTGTACAGTTGATTACTGACTTATCTCTCAGTACAGGTGTAATGTGAGGAAATGGAGGTCGAAACAAACATCTAAAGCGGCACTAATTGAGATAATCTTTACTGGTCGTGATCATCAACAGTTTGTCGACAAGTACCTACTACTTTAGTTACATGTAGTCCGATTGCAGACTGTCATGGGAATCGCGTGAGAAAGACATACAAGCTCATTACAAGTGTTAGCTCGACAAGTAATTATATCTATGATATTTTAGGTTTAACAATGATGTTGTCTGCTTTGAAACAGGCATTTCCGCTGTTCTACTTTATGGAAAAGTCCGTATTCAATATGAATGACATGTGAACTGGGAACCTTGACACTCGCAAACACAGNATTATCAGCACTTAGTAACTGTACAAGTTTAAACATTGAAGGATTTCGCCAGTAATATGGTTTTATGTATTTTACTCTCAGAATATGAAAATTGTTACATATTAAAATAAAATGATATTCGTCTTCAATATCTGAAATGCAGCTCATACAGTGTCTTTGTTCTCTCGTTATGTTATTGTATCTACCAGTCTCAATAGCTAAATTATGTGCAGAAAGACGAAGTTTAGATAAACAGATCCGGTATTTCATTGGAATATACTTTGTCAAATAGTATTGAAGAGTATGGTGATTTGCTAAGTGCTTATATAAAATACATTTAGGTGAGGTTTCTAATAGCCCTCTCAGATATTGTTGACTTTGATCAAATATTCTTTGCTTTATCATGTACAAAATACTTTTATGGTTATATGAATAATAATTTGTCCATACATCTGCGAATCCGAGAGAAAAAAGACAATGTTTGACATACTTAACCCAGTTAAAGCAATTGCCTGTATTGCTACTACTTAAAAAGGAATACGCAGTTTGCAAAATACAATTTTTCGAATCCATTAGTTTTAACCAATATTTTATCATTCTGAATTTTCTTATATTTTCCAAAGGATGTCGACCTAATTCAAAATAAACCATTGCGTTGCAAGTCGACTTCTTAACTTTTAAAATCTTCTTACAAAAGTGTAGGTGTAACCTCTCAATATCCGTACCTTTCGTAGATCCCCATACTTCACATGCGTAATGCAATATACTACAAACATACGTATCAAATAAATGCAATAACGTTGTACAGTTTAGGCTCAAGCTCAGATACCCACAATGTTTGAAAACGATAGTATGCATTCAGCCATTGTGGCTTATTAAAAAAAAAGACAATGTCGCAATAGTAAATGATAAAATAAACACATTGTTTTCCTTTCCTTTATTATCTTTTTCTGAACAATAAGATGTGTATCCC
>NW_018408888.1:1074488-1092869 GCF_002113885.1 Mizuhopecten yessoensis | reverse complement strand
TCCCCCCCCCCCCCCCCCCCCCTATCTCCTTAGTCACTGTTTAAAACACGGCGGTATATATAGCCAGCTGCACAGCATTGTTCGTTATAACAGGGTAGACAAAAATTGTAAAGTGTGAATACAAGACTGCTCTTTTATGTTAGTTTTAAGATAAATTAACAATAACCTTTTGTTTACTCTTCGTCGAAAATAAGCAACCATGTCTCAAAAAGGTGATAATTTGACGAGAACGTTGACATTGTTTACGAGTATCTCCGGTCAAGATCCGATCTCCAGGTAACACACTCCAGCATGTTTAGGTTAAAACATCTTTAACGAGGCTTTTGTTAATGTTATCAGTAATCAACTGCCGGAGGTTGTGCAAGAAGTATTCATAAAATAGTTCGTAAATGCATGCTATTTATGTTGATTGGGCAAATCTTGCTTGAGCTCATTTTGTTTACATTTGTGATATTCATAGTCTGCCTGAGGACAATAGCCAAGCGTTTAGAACAATTGACTATTTCATCAATAAGTTCGCTGAACATCCCACAGTCTAGCATATGAATTATACAACATATATCTGACATTGTATCAAACAGAACAGGTCTGGCAACAGTACACCGGAAAGGGAGGTATTGTAGCAACGGGGTTAGTGACAGAGAAACTAAACATTCTAGAGACGTGTGCTGCAGAAGATAGAAATACAAGGTCAGGATGACTCTTCTCAAGGACCGGTGCCAAATCACATTCGAACTATCACGGAATAAATTGTCTTTTCATTCCTATCTAATTCCCTACTAGGTGTGAATATTCATTTTTTTCTCTTCGTCAAATATATTGGATATATGAATAATATTTGCTACAATTATTAAACAAATTAATTACCGTGTAAATCACCATCCGTTTGTATACGTGTTAATTAGACAGGTAAATAATCGCCGCGCGGAGTGCTGGTGTGACCGTATAAGTGTCTGATTGTGTCAGATGACAGACCTGTTTGTATGTATTCTTACAGGTTATTTGACATGTAAATAGAAAAGTTGTAACACTCCCAAACATGGCCACTCAACCAGGCCGGGAGAGATGGTTGGGCACAGCACCTTCTCTACACGTCACACGTACTTGAAATTTTCCCACGACCTCTCCTCGTATGTAAATATGGCTTCCATTCATGCGATATGGAAAGATATTTACATATCCAGGTCAGCACTGATAGTATGTTATAGAGTTAAACACTCTACTTAAAGCTACTGAGAAAACGTTTATAAACATCTGACAATTATGTTTGTAGCTGGTGACATTTAGAGATGGGATAGGATCACTGATATCGTCTGTTAGAAGTTTGTCGCATGGCTTCTTATACACTTTAAAACGAATTTAGATTTTTTGATATCGCAGTTAAGATAAGTTTTAAAAGTGAATGTCGACAAGTTCAGAATATTGCCAGGAAATTAGTCTAAAATGATTTTTGTCGGTATCTGATTTTTAAAATAAATAGGTATAAACCAGATCGTCCAAGTCCTCTGCAAATACAGTGACAAATCGTAAGTACGACTAGTTAAACATACCTATACAACGCGATTTATAACTATGAAGACATCTGTGCTTCAATAAGAGGTGTCTGGGAACGCGAGTTTAGACTCTATACCAGAATATCGATAATTTGGTCCGGATTGTAGGGATTCTCTGTAAATCTATTTAATATACATAAGTCCTTTGGTCTGGATAACAAAGCCATGACGAGGAAACGAACACCAACGACGACAAATAATGACGGGACACCTCCACAAATATCGTCACGCAATGTGTATTGGGATATTCAAACAATTACTCATGGTCCAAATAGTTCCATTTCACACAAAGCTCCTCTCCGGGGCATATCTAGATCCGCCCCGAATGGTTCGTATCACCCCGTGGTGTCCCGAACGGATCAATGAGCAGGACAACCGATTAACGTATGCCCGTCTCAAATCTATCTGATTCTCGACTGACAAGGTTTAAAAATAATTGTTAATTGAGTAAATTAAACCATATCTAGACCAGACAGTTAAGTCACCTCAGTGCTTGTATGTAATTGTTTTACACAAAAAAACACTAACAATGGACGTCATACCGCTATCTGGAGTACGACGTTGGCCAAGGATATGATCGTTCAAATATATGGCTGTATGATTTATATTATTGACAAATGTACTCAGCTATATACATATATTTCTGATAATTCTTTTAAACAATCCTTAATTCGAACAACAAATATTTACACAATATACCCCATTGGGAAGCCAAGTGGACACACGTGATGATGTATGCGTACAAGTTATTCTGCCACAGCCTAGTGTTTATATAACCGACCAAACAATTTAATATTGTTCCTATAAATCCTTCACATCAAAATCGGATTATTGTTTACATGTTTATTTATATGTAAATATTGTAACGGAAAATGTTTCGAACTATCAAAAAGCATCCATTGTTTACTTAAATATTTACACGACATAAACCGGAAGTAGGTTTTGAGACACCGGAAATAGACTTCGTGATGATGGTTACGTTCAAGCACGCAAAAAATCACGAACACTAAACAAATATCAATTGATGTGTTTACAAATGACAACCACCAGGAAACCTGACTGAGTTGAGATTATCAAATATGTCTTTGTTTACCATCATATCGAGGTCGGCCTAGGGAATTTACCTTGCTGACCTCGACAACTAGAGCGAACATCTTTGACGAAGTGACAGTCATTCTGACGGCGTCATGGTTCCATATTAACAATGATTTTCACACAATACAAGTAACTTCTCCCCTCACTGATCATTATAACAAACCGGTGACTAAAGTTTCTCGAGAAGTGTAGAGTTGTAATGACTCATTTCCTCAACACTCAGTAGCTTTTCTGTTTGTATCGCCACATTAGATCTGAAAGATTTTGTTTGTTTCCACAAAAGGGGGGTTTAAAAGGCTTTACCCTTGTTAAGTGATTTTTCCTGTGCTAACGTTTCATTATAATAACCGAGGTATCGAGGATGACTTGTTCCGGTTCTTTTCCATCTTGTTGTTTTACGATTGCTTATTGACTCTCATGGCTGTAAATATTTTGGGGACAGATTTAGAATAAATGAACTAACTCTTATTGACAGGCGAAATGCAAAACGATACATAAAGCATTGCGACGCTCACCAACATGAATATAAATGTTCACCCAATTTTAACATAATCAGAAAGAAATGTAAAACTTTAAAACGGTATTTAACAGTTCGAACAGGGAACCAGGTCGACATTTTTTCTCTTAAAATTACCCGTGGTTATCGATACCCGTTATGGAAAAAGACGTCGGATGTCGACGAGCGTAAAAGTGGTCAAATAGTTACCAAGAGCACCGACAATATTAAAAACAACCGAAAAAAAATGGAATTTAATTTGCGCTTTCCTAATGAAAGATCATGGATGTTGAAACACTGTTGGACGCGAAACCATTAGGTAAGTGTCATATAATAGTAGCGTCATGTATATGTCCCCGAGTGTGACATACGTAATCACACATGCTGAGTTTGACGACACGTTATTAGATAGGGAGAGAAAACAAAATGACATTTATTCGATATTGTCATAATAAATGACATCCGGGTTTTTCTACCAAGAGCGCTTCCTGTGTGTTACCGTAAACAGTGAGTGGGCTTTCATAGAAAGTATAAACACGTGGTAAAGGGGTTTCCGTGTGAAAACGTCTTAGTAATGTAGTGTTGTTAAATTGCCTTTGATCATTTCAATCGGGGAAACTTTCAATAGGTACACGGACTTTAATGGGACTCAATCAGAAACGAGTCGGATGTCGATAAGCGTTAAAGCGGTCAAGTAGCTAAACCAAGAGCTCCAACAATACTAAAACCAACCGGCAAATGGGATTAATTGTATTTTATTTGAAAACAGTGGTAGAAAATCCAGTAAGCATGAACGTTCTGATTAGCGAGAGCTTATCGGCCGGGGAAGCTAATTGTATCGAATTAAGATTGTCGAGTTTTGTATCGAATTAAGATTGTCGAGTTTTCTAAGTGGGTCTACAATGCATAGGAAAGATAAGTTTATCGGGTTTGATCCTTTACCAAAGACACAAACGTGAAACACTTCAAAGGTGCACCCATCAACAAGTTTACCGACTCACTATCTCAGGAAGCAATCAGTGGATATTCCGGTTATATTAACTTATTTTAATCTTCTAATAGCGACATACGAGTTCATATATACTTGGAGACCCCTGTCTCGTGAATAATATCACAACTGAAACACAGCAAGGTCGTTACGTTCAAATAATATTCTTTTATTGTGAGAAATAAAAAAAAAATCCCCCTTAAATATTTCGAAGAGAAAGTCAACCATTTTGTAACTGCGCGTTCTGCATTAATCAAGAAAACGCTTGTTTTGAAGTTGGATGTTTCACACTTGCAAGAAGTTGACCGAGCTCCCAAACATCTGACGCACATGCTAAATAAACACTTATCTCCTACATTTGATTGACATGAACAGTTATCATATGCAGATATTATAAACAGATCATAAGGGAAATCAATATCACTTTACAATACGGGCATGACATACTTTGATCGGTTAGATTTTGACTTTGTGTTAAAAACCATCGGCTGTTACATACAGTTAAATATGGAATGTTGAATGTATTTACTGCAGGCAACAGCTGGACAACAGTTCAATCGAGCAGAAATTATCACTTCAGTCGATGTTTATATTTATGAGAAACATTTTTAGCTTTTAAAATGTGATAATTAGTGATAGTAAGTCATTGATGTTGAGTTTCCCGTTGATTCCCGCCAGTGGTAAATACGTTGAAGCTTGTTTGAAGACAATATATCTTAGCATAGCAAATAATTTGAATATCGTCGTTATTTTCTGTCGAACATATGGTAAAATGTATCGGTCGTTTTCGTAAATAATCATGTTTTTTTGTTTAATTTGTTTGTAATTGCCATAATATCAATACGTCACATGAATGCAAGAATCTGTCTATATAGCATCTGTGTTACATCTCGCACAATTCATACGGGAATTTGTATTGTGATAAAACACTCCTTGTTATATCGCCCAGACGGTTCCAATTCGATTTCCGATCGAATTTCCACAATAAAGTTTTGCAAAACTTCTATTATATGCCATAACATTACGTAAATGTATTTTTTCATTGTTCTCTATGAGTTAGCTGTCTGGCAGATCTACCAGACATTTAAAATGCCTCCATAAATCTCCTTAGAACCAAAGGACCATCAAGCCAATCTTCCTATCCTCCAAATTGGTTTTGTATGTCTGGTGTAGCCGAGCTGTCCTGGACGAGCAGTGAAACTTTTAAGTATGTACATAAACAACTGACCAGCCCTCCGGACAAGCTTCACACGATTTTGACCAAACTGACCGTTACACAGACGCAGCCATTAGTGGGCAATATTAGCCCCAAAAGCAGACAAGTCAATTTACTGTTAAAATAAAAACATGCCGACACAATAGACCAAGTCAGTTATTACAGCCACCAGGCAGCTGGACACTGTCCGGTAATCAACCATCCGGTCACCGACCACTCAAGGAGGTGCCATCCATTCGACCAGCGACCTGTATTACGTCACCTCAGCTAGACGGGATATTGACCCGTTGTGTACATGCCTAATGCTATGGCCGAGACCTGCGGTGTTATACGAGGTGAAAGTGAAATTGATTATTTGTGTTTAAAGTAGACCAAAGCATTCTCATTCTTCACATCATATCGTGTACACAGTAGTCATTCAATGGAATGTGAAAAGAAAAAAATTAGATACGCCTGTTCAGTAAATCTCGTTTACTAAATCCAAATATCATGCTCATTAATTTTTACCACAAAAATGTTCATCTTGAATGTATGCCTTTATACCATGTGTGCGTGTTTAAACATAATTGATGCGTCCATTTTAACTTTACTTTGGGTGGTTTCATTACCATGCATCTAAATCACATTGGCAAATAAACGCGTTCCGTACAAAGCCGAAGCTATCAAGTCGTTCAGTGGTATTATTCAAACATTGTTAATTTTAGACCAGAGTTTTCCAATCAGATTGTTATCACAGTTAACGTCATATATTATTTCATGGGTAAAGAACTGGTTTTACCTCTGTCGAAAACTTTCTTGACATATTGTATTTGTTGTTGTTGTCAATGCTATGGTCATATCTACACTGTTATAATACTGAACAAAATTGCAGACAACTTTATTATTTTGTCTGCATTAATGTAAGAGTTATAGGACTGTTTTTGGTCTGCAATCCTGTTAAAATTTAAAGGACTGTTTTTGGTCTGCAATCCTGTAAGATTTATACGACTGTTTTTTGCCGGCAATCATGTGAGTTATATGACTGTTATCATAAACAGAATGAAGTTAAAACTTGTATTCCTTATTTGTCATTGTTTTGCGAGTAAAGTCATATTTAAATTCCCAACATCCAGTATTCACCAGCTATATATTCAACGTTTGGACAATAACATCAAGATTATCACGCCAGAGAAACAAGTCTCATATCTCCCAACTGACTTCGTTAGGGTTAAATAAATAATGATTTTGTACATTTAGACAAATGAATATGCATCAACCAATCAAAAGGCACCAAAAAACCGATATGACATTGTTAACACTACATATTTGATTCAAAAAACTTCGAGATGACAACACAAATTGCTATATTCATTGCAAACCATACCCAGTCAAACATTTGAATCGAAAAGAAAGATCTGCTAACACAAGGTGCTATGATAATGATGATTTTTCACTACTGCGGCACGACAAACTATCTGGTCAAAGGTCCCAAATACCCAACAGCAACGTCACTTCCGGTGGTGGTTAATATGTCAGTAATGGACGATGTCGGTGGCTCACAAACAGGGGTTGAAGTAAGACATAGGTAGGAAGCATGTGATGATCGAGTGTGACAAGGCTCGTCCATAAATTTCTCGCCTCTGAAAATGACACCGGCCATATCGTCAGCGTAGGCCGGAGGCTTCTAATACGTATACACATGTACAGTAGGCCTTTAGAAGACCTTACTCAGCCATAAATATAGACCCGCGTGCACCATTAGGACAGGGACAAGCCAGGAAACTTCACAGGTTCTAACTTGTCACGAAAACCCCGCCGATATTTCTCAGCTCTAATTTTAGATCACAAACCCCAGTAAACATTACTCAGGACTAAACATGGCCACAATTACACCTTGTGAAGGCCATTAGACCTGGGTACCCGCGGATGTAGTAGTGTATATACGTCTCTATCCAAGGTTACCGAAACTTACAGCTGGATGAATTCAAGTGTTTATTGAAAACCTTTAAATAGACAGGGGAATACCACATTAAAGACCAAAGCATTACGTCTACAAGAGAGAACAAATCACCGCCTGTTTCAATATATCATGAAATACACAAACTAGTCTTTCTATCTTTGACTTGTGGCGTTATTATATAGTGATAATTTTGTGAGGCACCACGATCTGTTTCCCCAGAGAGTGTCTATCTGACCGGCTATCTTCCCCTCGGAGTGTTTATCTGGCCGGCTATCACCACATCTAAGTACTTTAGCCGGGCACAGCGGCTCACTTCCTCCCGCTCTGATTAGGTAGCTCTGCGAGTCAACCTTCACCAGATAACGACATCGCATGGCATTGCCAGCCAGGCATCTCAGATTAAACAATTTTTGAATCGAAAGAAATGTGATATCTGCCCTTCTCGTCCTACTTACAACTCATATCTACAAATGTTTAAAACATCTCCACTGGCTGCCCTCAATCAGAATCTCCCTTGCTTGCCTTCAATGAGTAAAATATTGAGTGAAACTGAATCAACATTTATCACAAATATCTCAGTACAGATCTTGAAATGTCTGTATTTATCAAAGCTGCATTAACAATCTTAAAAGAATGAGATATTAGCAATGTGTCCTAATTGTATGGTTCGGGGTGAGGTAGGATGCGAAATGGTGCTATGGGATATTTGCGTTGGCTCCAATGCTTACATTTACAAGTCTACAGAATTTCAAGACCTGTGATTACAAGACCCGATTCACATATTTAGAGAGATATTACCCAAAAGATGCCGACACTGCGCAACTGTTTGTTTGACCTATAAAGCCGTATTTTGGTAAATTGCTTTCAATGTAAAGTAACAAAATCATCCAATATTCATTATTAAAGAAAGCGGCATTCATTTAAATCCATCAAGTGGTGCTTGCCAAAGTCATCACCCCACATACCGACTAGGACGCTGAGTCAGAAATGTGCCAGTAATCCCAGATAATACAAACTGGAACAAAAATAAGCCGCGGGGACTCACCGTGTGTATGCCACGGTGGGGCCATCATTTTTTTTTTTATCAAATCTCATTTCTACTTATGTTCCTAGTGTGCAGATGAAGAGGCGTGGTGTGGTTGAATAGAAACTGCCATAGAACAGCGTGGTGCTAGCCTACTGTTTACACTATAAATGTCGTAATGTGTCGCTAAGAACACCCATTCATTGTTCCCAGGGTGTGTGCAGCTTTGTATAGCACGTTTTAACAGTCACTCAGAAAGTATATGAATTGAAACAGCGACAGAACGCATGACGACCATTCAGGTTTTTATGTAAAACATACCAAGACAAAGAAAACTAGTTGTTTTTCGAAAATCCGTTGTGTGCTTTACAAGTTTTTTGTCATATTTGATACAAAGATATTGACACCTTGCCTGAAATGATACTAATATATATCTTACGTAGGCCTAGGTCGTAAAACCAGTAGTTCTGTGTAATAATTGAGTATCTGCTGAATCTTTGATATCACTTCGTTAGGGATTTGCGATCACCCGTGGGGACACTTTGTTGACGCCTACTTCCGGTTGGCGGTTTGACGAACCCAGTGAAAAGAGAAAAGTGTAGTCAGATATATTTTGTAACTTCATTATGCATGCCATATCATGCTTCAAAACCTACTGGTACCATAAATAACCACAAATGACTTAGTCCCATGCCAGAAATAACCGCCATGTCCATCCGTCTCCATGGGGTTACGAGTCAAGCTCCCGAATCTTTGGGGGTCACGGCCACAATTTCACGCTTCGGTAGTTGCACATGTTGGATTCCGGATGCGTGAATCCTTCCCCTCTTTAAAGTGTCGGAGTCTATAGCATTATGGGGATTTTTTACTTACTTTATCCAGTATTTCCCAGTGTAAATTAGGGGGAGTGTTCAGTATGTCTCTGACTAACTCATTAAGTAAGTGAAACCATGCGTTGAAATAATCCTTTACCTGACTCATTAATTGAAAGCAAGTAATTTTTTTTCTAAAATTCAACTTATTTTTAAAGAATGAATCGCAATTATCATTATAAACTAATGTTGTTTGATTTCCATTTTTGTGTAACGTTTGATTTTCAAAGGTGTCGACAATATTTTGCAATCGATCCAACAGAAGAGTTTTATAATACATCATAATTCACCGTAGAACAAACAATCGACGTTTTCATATAATTGTACGATTTTTGCATTTTAGACGATGCGTCGTACGTGTTGGTAACATAACGCTGAAAGCTAATACATTCGAACGTAACACCTGCAGGGTAACGGTTACCAAGAAATGCTAATTCTTTCATCAAGGTCACATAATGCACAGACATTTTTACAGTTGTCTGGTTTGCAGGATACAAGGGAGTAACAGTACTATTGTACGATCCGAGGTCCCGGGTTCAGGACTGGCTATTGTCGCCCGGTGTCAGGAGAGGCGTACGGGTGGGCGACAATAACTTAAACCGTTAAATACACGAGGTTTAGGCGAGTCATTCCCAACTACGTATTGTCTCCGCCCGGCGAAGTAGTGACACTGGGGTGCATCCGCAATGCAGACTGTTTGAGGGGTTATTTGACAGTTAACAAACACAACTAAATAGGGTGAGGAAATTGGCTTTTAAAATGACGAGTAACAGGTTCTAAAAGCTGGGTCACCTTACGGTCATTTTTATTCGAACTTTAAAGTTCAATTTTCTCCAAATATCTCCAAAAAAAGTTATAGTTCTGATCTTCTTAAGATCAATTTGTATCGTCATTTTGTATCATACATGCAAAGCTTTATGTGTGAATTTAAGTAGGTATGAAAATATCGAAATTAAAAGTTGGTAGTTAAGTTGATCTGCTTTTGAACCCGTGTCGCTCTGTTGTTAAAGGATCCAACAGTTAGTACGGGATTAAAGGGCTTGCCCGTTTAATGGGTCGACTTTTTGAAGGATTTGACTCGTAAATTCCCGAGAATGTTTCCTCAATCAGTTAGACGGAAACAAGTGTTCAGTCGAAAAATTGAAATGATGGAATATAAATATTGAAAGTGAAGACTCACCTTTCCCAGTAGTCGTCCCCGGAGGTAAGTCGTATCAGTCGTCGAGTCATATATGATCGAGTTCGGGTCGAAGTGATTCACGTTTATTTTACTGTTTGCATCCTCGATGTGTCTTTGTTGTCTCATCTCGACCTGTGTTCCTCGGTTTTCTTTCATTTGTGGAAAGTGCGGATAGTTGAAGTTTGGTCCTGGTGAAAATTTTGGCTGTAAAACATCCACCGACATTTCTGTCTACTATAACATGTAGAACGCTGACTTCTCAAAGAACCAGACAAGTTTAAGGAATGCTCACACTATCATAGATCCACACACACATTTATAAAAAAAAAAAGCTCTTGAGAAGAAAAAACACACTATTTTATCATGTACTAAAGAGGTTTGATATGAACAATCGACTAAGCCAGGCTAGATCAATGTGTGGACGGCGGTGGGAATTTTATCTCCACTCTTTAAGCCTACATCTGTTATTGGCTTATAGTCAGTCGTGGCCAATACACTACTCTCGATCCCCTGGTGTGATAGGGGTCCACTGTACCGTACTTCTGGTAGGTAGCAGGTCGCTCGGTCGTCCGTATCAATTATGCACGTGAGACCCTTCCAGCATCTGTACTCAACCTGTAACAAACGAACATACTGTATTAACCTGTTGTCGTCGACATCAATACCGAGAGGATAATTGCTCTGGGAGGAAGGAATGATGAGAGGAAGGGAAGGGAATGAGGACGGGACGAATTGGGACAAAGATGTGAAGTGGAAAAGTTTAGTACTTGTGTGTTGGAAGGGTGGTGTGAAACTTACTGTAAGATTAAAGTAATGTGCATGGCATCGATCTCATTAGTAGGAGTGGGTGTAGGGTTGGGTAGGGGGTGTACATGTCTTTTTGTACATACATGGGATACGTTTTCATCAATGACCATGTGTTTGTTCATATAGGATCGTTGAGGGTTGGGCGGGGGAGATGGAGCGTGGGGAGGGGTAAGTTACGTATGGGGTTCAACACCTCTGAGAATATACAGGGCATCGTTCTCAAAGGACGGGGTATCGAGGTGAAGTACTTAGTGAAAAGTCATTGGTCAAATGTATATGTCAATATTTTGAAGCCTGTGCATAAATCTTGAGAACAGTAAATAGTACCCCCTCCCTCGACACTTCTAATGGGGATACACATCAATCGTAACATGAGGGGGTCTGTCGGGATAAAGGGGTACACGATCCCCCGGACGATGGTCATGATAACACTCAGCGGGATGGGATCAGTGGCCGAGATTTTGTGGGAGGGGGAGGCTGATACACCGAGATATGGGCTATATAACTGATTAGAGAGTTAGATCAAACATGCCCATCTTTCATCACTTCCCATTACGGACTACTGGTCTTGGTCAAGTATCGCTAGGTCCTGACAGCGCTTTAGATCACTCTCCCTACTGGGGATTTCATCCTTTTACTGTATGTACAGTCATATAAAAAATTACATTTGCATATAAGAGATATACTGATACATCATAATACGTGTATATCTGCATTTACACTGCAGTATGAAGAAGCTTACATGACTTTAGAACACCCTCCCTATTGAAGGATTCTAGGGATTATTTCAGTATTCATAGTTTACATTTGCAACTATTGAAATACTGATCTATCATAAACCCTCAGTAGATTGTCTTAACTAATGTAGTCCGCCATCAATACTGATGATTACACCGCACTACTACCGAAACGCGAAACAGCATATACACTACAAGTGCAGGAAGGTGCATTAGACAGATCAAAACACGTCCAAACCAAGTCTCAGACTCCTCCCTAAAGTCACTAATATAAAGTCCAAACCAAGTCTCGGACTCCTCCCCAAAGTCACTAATATAAAAGTCCAAACCAAGTCTCGGACTCCTCCCTAAAGTCACTAATATAAAGTCCAAACCAAGTCTCGGACTCCTCCCCAAAATCACTAATATAAAGTCCAAACCAAGTCTCAGCCTCCTCCCTAAAGCCCCTAATATAAAGTCCAAACCCAGTCTCAGACTCCTCCCTAAAGCCAGTAATATAAAGTCCAAACCAAGTCTCGGGCTCCTCCCCAAAGTCACTAATAGAAAAGTCCAAACCAAGTCTCAGCCTCCTCCCTAAAGCCCCTAATATAAAGTCCAAACCCAGTCTCAGACTCCTCCCTAAAGTCACTAATATAAAGACCAAACCAAGTCTCAGACTCGTTCCTAAAGTCACTAATATAAAGACCAAACCAAGTCTCAGACTCCTCCCTAAATCCACTAATATAAAGTCCAATCTAAGTCTCAGACTCAGACTCCTTCCTAAAGGCACTAATATAAAAGACCAAACCAAGTCTCAGACTCCTCCCTAAAGCCACTAATATAAAGGCCAAACCAAGTCTCAGACTCGTCCCTAAATCCACTAATATAAAGTCAAAACCAAGTCTCAGACTCAGGCCCTTTTCCAAAGTCACTAATATAAAGTCCAAACCAAGTCTCAGCCTCCTCCCTAAAGCCCCTAATATAAAGTCCAAACCAAGTCTTAGACTCCTTCCTAAAGTCACTAATATAAAAGTCCAAACCAAGTCTCGGACTCCTCCCCAAAGTCACTAAACTGTAACTACTAAACAGGCAAGTCCACAACCATCTAATTTTAAAACTTAAATAGTTGTTATTAGAGACGGAATGGAGATTTAATAAGAAACGTATCGATATAACTTCAATATCGGTTTATCATTATACAGCTGTTACCCCCACTAAATAGGTATTGTGAACACGATATTGATCAGATCCGTCTGTCGTTGGTCATTATAGTATGTGTGTGAACAAGTCGATATGTTCAAGTATGACATTTTATCACAGGCACGTAGTATCTAGATATGATTTTGTCAGTTCAATCAACATACTGTACAAATATAACATAATATTGGAACAAACAGGTACTTATATGATATGGTATTACTGACAATACAGTGTCAATTGAAAATACATGACAATTTCGGTTCATATACACGTCACTAATTAAAGGTAAAAACATATTTTGTATATTAAGATTCAGTATAAAAAAAGTATTGTACTTTAGGCTTCTCTGTAACATGCAGAGACGTATACACCTGGTTCAATGTTATACCTGTAATCAAACATGCAAATGCTGGTCACGTACCTGTACGTATACAGGTGTATATTGATCAGGTACGTAAAAGTATATGACAAACGAAGTAGTTGGCCTTCGTAAATGGCGAATAATTCGTCTAACTGACCTGCCTATAGAACACTGGTTCAAGTCCTGGAAAATTCGTCCAGAATGGCCATACTATCACAGTATGCCAAAACACAGTATGTCCCAAAAGTGATTATCAACCGTCCACACCACTGCACCGTCTTCACCTTACACTGAGACGAGGTATAAGGCTAACACACCTGGGCTTAACTGTCAAACCTTACCAATGACAACCAATAACTACACGTCTATAACTTACCTGCTGTGGTGTTGAACACCCTGGACGTACTACACCAAACGTTCCATATATTCCTTCATGTAAACACACACGTCCTTCCCACGGCTCGGCTCAGACCTCTCTGACACTACGCTAAGCACTCGGAGTGCAAGATTTTCATTTCTTTGTAAGGCAAAACTAGAGCCGAGCGATTTGTTAAAAGAACTTTTGTGTCAAACCGTGTCAGCTGATCGCACAGCCAGGCCCAAGTGTGTGTGATGTCATGCTACTTGAGAGGCGGAGCTTAGTTAAAAATAGACCGGGATCTAAGGTGTTGAAAGCCCCGCCCACTTCTATGATATCGTCTGTACAGGTACATATTATAAATGAATTACTTATCGTATCCAGGTAATGCAGTTATCATGCACGTAAACTACTTACCTGCTTGATGGAAAATAACGATATATGCTGAATACACCATAAACATTATCATAAAACTGTCCAGAAATGTGTTCCGCAATCATTATCCCGATATGTGTGCGGACGATTACGAAGTTTGACGAATTCTAATCACAATGCTAAACTTTTTCTATATAAGGCAATATTCGGTAAACCGAATTTTAATTAGTTTTTGAATATGTATGTACATAAGAAGAATAAATACACCGCCTACCTCTAAATCTTGCATTCCAATTGGTAAAGAATTAGTGTCAAAGTAATTTCATGTCTTTCGAAAAAGTGAAACTTCCCTTTATAAACAGTTCATATATGTTATAAATACTTATAAGTATGTGTAACACATCCGTATAAGTATTTATAACATACATGAAATAGTATACAAACACTGACGAGACCCATATCAACTTCTATCTTAGTCATTCATTGGGGATTTTCATTCTGTGTTGACATAGAATTGGTGACATACAAAATTAATGACATCAGCTATGTGATAGCTCTGTTAAATGTTGTTTATAGTAAGGCATTATGTATGTCAGTGGACCATACTGACTTACGTAAATGATAGGGGGGGGGGGGGGGGGGGGGGGATTTTTCATCCGGGAAATGTGAACTTTGGTTTCACCGTTTACACAGTTAAATATTAAATATTCCGAATGATACACGTACGTTTGTAATTCTGTATTTTATTGTATCTAATATATATTTTATTCCATTTTTTATGGAGAAGGGGTTGCGAGCCGTCACAAACTCTTATAGAAGATGGTAAAAACGATTGTTTATAAAAAGCAGTTTTGCACAATATTGGAGTGACACATGTAGGAACTCAGACCATACATGTGTCACTCCAATATTGTGCAAAACTGCTTTTTATAAACAATCGTTTTTACCATCTTCTATAGATCAATGAAATAAACTACCATCTGATGTTATATCAAATCCGTCTGTTTCTGCTATAAAATCATACCTTGATAAATAGTTAAGCAGAAAAGTACCAATCAACTACACGTTTGGAACCCGTAAGGGTCAAATATACCATGCTCGTCTACGAATGGAATGCAGTTCCTTAAACAGTCATTTATTTAGTAAAAATATTTTTCAATCTCCGCTATGTGTATGCGGTCAAGTTGAAAACACTGCTCACTTTCATACAAAAGAAGACAGTATTTATATTCTTTGCCTTATAATATTACCACAGATATTCTACTGTTTGGGAACGAGACATTGCCATTACAAGAAAATAAGGTTATCTTCCTAGCTGTCCAAGTTTATATATTATAAATATTTCATTAACTTGTATGTGCTTAAAGCCGAATTGTACGTATGTAAGAACAACGAAAACCCTTCACCATTAATTATCTCCTTTTCTTTCTCCTTGTTTAAACTATTGTCACTGATTGTATTATTGTATGTATTTTTCATTGGAGACAATATGCTGTCCATCCTGAATATATTCTGCAGATTATGATAAGGCGATAGATTAACATAAGTGTCTAAGACACTTGTTTCTATTTCCTATTTTGTGTTTTGTTACAAAATGTTTTATGTATATATATTGTATATATATATTGTAGCTTTATTTTCAATTATAGTATATCAGTTCTATCTTCTTGTAATATGATGTATATGTACATGTAACTGTTCTGTTTCACTGTGTCTTGATAAAGGAGCGGATCGCTCCGAAAATTTGACAACCTAAACTTGTCCACACTGTTGGAATTACTTCTTTGCCCCCTATATATTAGTATATATATGGGGCAAATATATGCATATATATGTATATAATTGAAATACTTGAATAAAAGAAAGTTTAAACTAAACTCTTAACAATGAGGTGATCATTATGTCATTTATTTATTATACTTTATGTTTTTGATATCAGAATCACAAATATACAGTGTATTTCTGTTGCTTTTGTTTGTTTGTTTGTAGGACCATGGTGATTTTTTTTTTCAATTAACAAACATGTTTCTATTGCCATGGGTCACTTAAGATATTGCAAAATACCCTCTGTGATCGTGCGCATATTACGACTTCTGGTTACTTGTAAATAAAACTATGTTTTAGGGTTTCCAGGACCTAAATATAGACTGTATCTGCAACATAAACCTAATATAGTGCCACCTCGTTAACCGTCCAGGTTTGTCTTGCTTACAATTCCTCGGTATTTTCCGATGTATCGTCATAACCTCTTTATAACGCCAATAACTCGTTCAGCAGTCGATGGCTTTATAACTAGGTTTTACTGTATGAATACAGATACATTTTATCTTATACAAAAATATGTTCTAAATATAAATAATTTTGTACGAAACTATGATAATGATTTCAACATAGAACCTTTTGTGTAGTGGTAGTTAGGTAAACCTGAACCACATCAAGTGTTTGTTTGGCCTTATCTGTAGATGCTTATCACGATGGGACAACACTTTCGATACCATCACTTGTAAAACACGCGTACTACACCGCCAATAGGGATGATGACACTATCAAAATTGATTATTTTCTATCGCTGAATAAAAAAAGTATGTTTTTTATAGTATTCCTTCATATCACACTGACAGGAAATACCAATGTGTAAAAAGTTTATTTTTAGTTTCTTCCTGTGTCAGTGCTTGTTGGCACAGATAACGGAGTAGATAAGACATAGCGGGTGAAACTCTGACCTTGAGGTCACTCTGGCACGTTGAGCTCTTCGGGTTATCAGGGGTCAAGCATGCCGACTGGACTACTTTTTATTTTGGGCCAAAAACATGTGGCACAAAGATTATACGTTTTTTGTCAGGTCAAAAAACACCATGCAATTTAATTGAATTCTTCCCAGCAAACGGTGCGGTGACTACGTAACCAAACAGGTAAGGCGACCTGCAGGTGTTTTACTCACACAAACCAGGTGCTAAGTATATATAACAGCTAAAACATGTCTAATTACGGATCTACCTGGTACTGAAAGGAACACATGGTTTATAACACGTATTTAAATAAACAACTTCCAAACCGAACATGTAATAAACCCGTCTACAAAAAGGGGACGGGGAGATACAAAAAAAACCACAGAAACAAGTTTAAATTCACAAACTCGTCCTGTTCGTTTATATTTTACGCATAATGACGTTTTTATTAGTGGAGTGAAATGATCCGGCTGAATCATGCTACATTTCAGGAAACTCGAGATAACACCTGGGCTTGTCAATGCAGTCTATCAAAACTCGTAATCTACACTCGTTACTTATTCATTTATCAATTCGTATTATATGTATACATTAAATAGAAAGACATGCTCTCTTATTTACTATTATAATGCAAGCTAAATCACAGCCCCTGTCATAAATCACATTCTAACATCCATGGCCATGTGAAATTTGTAGCATCATTCCATATTTGAATTGAATTTCTTCAATTTATTTTAATGCTTTGACGCAATTACACTGATAATATGTCCGTATTACCATAATGTGTGTGTGTGTGTGTGTGTGTATGGGGGTGTAACCGTGAAAAGGTTTTATTCAAGTTATTTTCAATTAAATGTGTTTAATTTATAAAAGATTACGCACGAAGAAGAGAATGATATGATGTCTGATCACGTTTGAAAATGTGTAAAACTGTCACCTGTGCGACTCACTTACCGGATAATAAGCGTCTACCTGAACATTTACTAGGCGGGTATACATGCGGCTAATTAGATATTTAATTAACTATAATGACAAAGCCAGAGGGACTGTCGCCGTATTACGTATACAGGTACAGGGAAAGTCACAGATGCCACTGGGTATTTTTCTCACCTGCCTGTCAAATTTTGGCAAGACAAAGTAATACTTCGTTTTCGTATTGTTGTAAGGTGCCAAATCGGACCGACCTGGGGTAAATATTACCCTGTAGGAGATGGACTGGGCGGGTGACAACTGTAAGGCTATGCGATAAGATGTAAGAGACTCAGTGATGTCACCTGACCTGTTCAACACAAATAATTAACTACACCCGAAATCCGATGATTGCTTTCAATCGAAACAAAATTGCAGACAGATTTTGGTTTGAATTTGTATAAGTACTTGTAATCCTTACAACATTGAAAACGTGTGTTCTCTGTGAAGTAACTAGTAATATGTAATGATAACACGGTATAATTAGGATAGCTGGGGGGGGG